>NW_022146189.1:272235-526827 GCF_002938485.1 Sitophilus oryzae | reverse complement strand
TGGAAATTCTAAATTTGGCTAATAACCAAATACAAGAACTACCCTTATCTCTATCTTCTATGCCAAAATTGAGGATTCTAAATCTATCAATAAACAGGCTAGATACTTTACCAAGAGGTTTTGGTGCTTTTCCAGTTCTGGAGATACTGGATCTCACTTATAATAACTTGAAAGAAGATTTGTTACCAGGAAATTTCTTCATGATGCGTAAGATATCTTAAAATTAATATCTAAAAGTATCTTAAAGTAATATTAATTGTTTTTAGAAACTCTAAGAGCTCTCTACTTGGGAGACAATGATTTTGAGAAACTACCTCCAGAAATTAAGAACCTGAAGAATCTTGAAATTGTAAGTATTAGTTTATTTAAAAATAGTATATCAGATATGACGATAAATTATTGCAGTACTTCATTTTTCGTTAAACATTCCTTTATTTTGTTTGAAAGTTGAAGACAGTATGCTATGATTTTTTCCTAACAAATATTAAAGGTGATGATGTGAATATTTCTAGTCTAGTACTTAGAGCAACGTTCAAGTAGAAAATATATTAAAATATGATTTATTTCTAGTATTTTCAACAAAGTAATGTATCTTATTTTCAGTTGGGTCTTCGCGAAAATGACCTTATTGAACTACCTAAAGAAATTGGGGAGCTAAGTAGGCTTAGAGAGTTGCATGTGCAAGGTTAGTATTAATAATGTTTTGGGTTCCTTGAGTCCTTATTGTCCTGAGGCATATAATGCAAATAAAGAAACCTCGCCCAACTTTGAACGCATTTCGACTTATTTCCAGTTGTCTTGACCTACTTCGGTTTGCCTCGACCTACTTTCGATTCTTAAAAGCGCCTGAATTTGTTGAATTTTTATTGATGGGACGCCTCGTCTAATTTTTTACGAGAAACATCGAGAGAATATCGTTTCCCCTCTCACGGATACCCCGTAGCTACAGAACGGACAGACGTACTGTAGTTAATCTGGGTTAACAATAAAACACAAACAACCAATCACGGCGGGTCTCGATCAATTTCACGAAATGTGTGAATTAATTTTTTACCACGAGCTTATATTTATCGTACTATTTTCAGAAATGTTTTGCGAAATATTTCCAGAAATATTGTGTAAAAATTTCGGGGATAGTGTAGCGGCTGTTTAAAACTGTTATGGTACTCTATTCATCTAGGAACTTCACCTTTTTCCATTTTTAGGCAACCGTCTAACCATTTTACCGCCAGAACTGGGCAACTTGGACATGGCTTCCAATAAAGCTGAATTCAGATTCGAAGGTAACGTTTGGGTACCGCCAATACTGGATCAACTCAATTTGGGAATCAGCCATTTACAAGACTATTTGAGGAGCGAAGCATACAGAATGTAAGTATACGTTTTTGATGTTTATTTTTTCATCTCTTGAATTTTTTAGCTCTTATTTATTTACACCCTTTATACAGAACAGAATTGATCTAGAAATGTAACAAAATAATTCAAGTTTCCTATTTTGAATATTCTATGTATGGTGCAACCATACATAGAATATTACATATCCATCTATAGAGTATATGATTTTGAAAGGCTGATAAAGATTTCCTATTTTTTTGTTTATATTTTCAGAACTTACAATCGATATTTAACCAACAAACCGCCTGTACCGCCACCCTGTGTTGACAAAGCAAAGAAAATTTCTCGACTTCGATAGAATTTATATATATATTATAAATATTAATTTATTTAAAGTACCTATCATGTATTTTTGGTGCTATAACACTGCCTTTTTATCAATAATTTAATATATATCTATAAGAAAAAAATGTATTTAAAATCATAAATATTTGTTGCCATAATAAATGTTTAGATCTAATATCTAATATAAATAATGTAAAGCGTAAAAAATAGTTTATAGTTATATTATAATATACTAAAAGACAACATTTATATGCTAATATAAATTGTGTATGTTAATAATGATTGTTGGTGTTCTCACTATAATTCGTGCCTTAACATAATTTATTTTACTTTATTTATATTTTTTTAAGCTTTAAACTAAAATTTTGTTATTGCTCTAGTGTTAATAAATAAATGTCTAAATGTCTAAATATAACTCGGTTATTTTGACCCTTTGAATAAGAAGACTAAGGAAGGAGCATATCAAAAATCTTAGGTACACCGCGATGGGCCTCAAATATGGCCGACTTAAATTCCGGTTTATCAGTGTCGTTCTAATTTTTTTTAAAAAATGTAAAACTATGATGTAGGATAGACGTGGGGTAGACTCAATAATTTGTTGTTTTATTTTACGTTGTGATTAAATGTTGGTAGTTATTAAAATTGTTATAAAAATATATAATTCTAATAAAAATAGATAAGTTATAATAAGTATTTATTATCACAAACATCCGATACGCTACTGAAGCAGGTAAGTCAAATTAACGTATCAAAATTCTTTGACATCTGATCTTTGACAAGTAGTAAATAAAGTTTTTAAAATGCAAGAAAATATATAATTTAGTTAATTTAAGTGAATTTTATAAATGATCGGTTTACTACACGTATGTATATTATATAGTCACTTACTAGCGAAAAGTTGTTCCATTATTTCACTCGATTTTTGCCGAGATCTACCGCACACTACACAACCAACTATTTTCGAGTCTTTTTCGATAAATCGCGATAGTGTCACTGTTAATTTAAGTTCTGCCACAATTTCCATCTAGATTTACTACCTTTATACAACTATCAGTAGTAGAATAAATAATAAATAACATAAAATAAGCTCCGTAAAGACTGACAAATCCACAAAATTTCAAATCAAATTCAAATGTGTCAAATGAATCGTCAAACAGAACTGTCAAGGATCCCCACCCTAGAGAGCTTTTATGGTGGCTTTTCCCATAGATAAATGAAACAAGTTTAGATTGGAAAGTGCCCATAAAGACAATGTAAACACTATTTGGCGCTATTTTTGCAACGGTCGCGACCCGAAACTTTTGAAAATTTCGGAGCGGTTCGGCTTTTTCCGGAATTATATCGCCAAATATTGTTTATTCAAATTTATTATTATTTTCGTTTAATTTTATAAATAAAATACAGTGTGTTGCATACAATAAACTTTATTTTATATAAGGACGCATGTATGAAATACCTATGAAACATTGGAAACCGACGTTATGCCACGATCCACGATGGTTTTTGCAGTTCACAGTTCACAGCACAGCTATTTATGTTTTTAATGCCACTTTTTCAAAATTATCACCGGTTGGAGTAAATAAAACTTGAATTAAACTCACAAGATAGCAATAATTACTTTGAAAATGGACGCTATAAACACTTTTCGGAATTTCTTTAATGAGAGCGGTTTAGATTTTGAAAGATTATTATGATTTTTGAAGATTCTGACTTTGACAAGAGAAAATTATTTCTGTTTTTGTTTGCCGTTGTTCTTAGCGACCGCTATAGTAGCGCCAGATCGCGTATAACGGTCGCGACCCAAAATAATTTCGCGACCCAAAATTTTTACGGGCTTTCCAATCTAAACTTGTTGCATTTATCTATGGCTTTTCCGCCCACCATGCATGAATACATGGATAGCATTATGCTCCTTCCTTAGTCTTCTTATTCAAAGTTTTGACCTTAATTGAAAAACGGTAAAGAGAAAATATGTTTCTTTTATCAAGATCAGCCAGCTCTGTGAAAATATTTGCATTTATTTAAGACTCACCCTGTATAACTGGGTTATTTTCATCTATAGCTTAAAAAAGATGCCCAAACCATGCCCAAACGTCTTGTCACAAGACATTTAAAAATGCCTTGTCACATAGAATGCGCTACGTGTCACAAAAAGTTCTTCAAAATTTCGAAAATGTCACAAACTAATTTCGTCCGAAATTCCATGTCTAAAAATCAAACAGTTGAAAAAAAGAAATCTGTGAAATCTCAAGACGCCGATAAATTGCTATTTGAAAAAGAGCAATTAGAACAGGAAAATCAGGCTTTAAGAAAAGAAATTGTTTTATTGAACACAAAAAATATGGATTTGGTCAAACGTTCCACATATACAGAAAGAAAATTCGTCGAAGATTTCGCTAATTTACAAGAACAAGTCAAACTGAACGAGAAGCAGCTGATAGAGAGCAGCAAAAAGTGTCTAGAACAGCAAAAATCCTATGCCGAAGAGGTAAATAATTTAATTTCCTGACTGGAATCGTTAATTAAGTAGAATTGTTAAAATATGCTGCCAATATATCTTGATCCGGCTTCTGTTCATTTTTTAATCAATCTAAATGAAAAATAAAATAAAAAACTTTTTAGTGCGGCAGGTTCATTCACCAGAAATTTCTTGATCGTTTTGCAATGTTGCTACCGGCTACGTCACCCATATTCTGCATTTTTGTGTGAAGTTTTCTACACACATTAACTAATTAATAAGAATTGATATTAATTAATATGAAAATTAATTTTAAGTAGGTATACAGGGTGTCAAAAAATAGTGTATCTAACTTCGGTGGGCTGTTCTACAGCTAAAAATGAAACAAAATGTTACTATGAACGTATGCCCTCAAACGCTTCCCGAAGAAGTTACAGCCCTCGAAATTGTAAATAAAAATAATTTATTTTGTTTATTTTTAAGAATATTGATAAACCGTTTATCCTGAAATTTGGAATGGTACCCTTTCTTAGCCCTAAAAGGGTACTTTACATTAGGGTAGAAAGTACTACTGGTCGTACTTTTTTTTATCCTTATATAGATACAGTAATTTCAACAAATGATATTAAAAACCCAGTGGCGGCTCGTCAGGGTAGGCAATACCCTAAAATTTTGGCAGAATTTAAGCGGTTTATTTTTTTTGTTACTGTTAATGTTGCCAATACATAAAAATACTGTTAATACACGGAAGTGTGTTGTAATAATCAATATTATTTTGTGGTCTGGCATATTAAAATATTCACTACCGCCTACCGCTTGTGTACGCTGACTGTGTCGTTGCGTTAGAATACAAAATAATTTTGACCGTTGGAGTACTGCAAACGCCTTTGTTTCAAAAAAAACATATACTAATACATTATGTCATTTCGTTGAATGTTGTCATTTTTGCTTTAGTTTTGTTCTAAATATTCTTGAGCTATGTTTTTAACCCAGAGATAACATATATCTACGAACTGGGATAGGGTATTATGAAAATTTAGGAGGGAGGGGGACAAATAGACGCAACTAAAATTTTGTGGCCTACCCAGTCACACGAGTCACGACTGTCACGAGCCGCCACTGTGAAAAGCTAAGACTTTCTTGCGTAAAATAGGTGCTCTTATTCATTTAGTTCGATATGATTTTCGTTCGACGGTTTTCAAGATATCTGCGTCTAAAGGTTAGGATGCGCCGATTTTAGTATTAGCGAAATGATGAGATATAAAGAAATTATAAATTAATCTCATGATTTCGCTAATACTAAAATCGACGCATCCTAACCTTAAACGCAAATACGAGTATCTTAAAAAACCGTTCACCGTCGCCGTATACAACTAAACTAAGAGCACCTTTCTTACGTAAAAAAAACTCTACCATATAGTGAGCTGTTTGAATTTTACACTATCGCCATTCGCTTTGTCATTAAAAAGTGTGTAAGAGTACCAAATTTCAAGAAAAACAGTTTACCAATATTCTTAAAAATAAACAAATTATCTTAACAATTATTGGAGATTCCCTTTTCGCCCTATTACGATTACGAAGTAATTTCAATCAAACTAATTTGTATATTTTCTAGTCTATGTAGCAACACAGCGAGTCGAATTGCCTGATAATGTCGGCGGTCCTCAAAATGTAGCATGATTTTTTAAATTTTAGTTAGATAACTCGGCTGTTTTTAATTTGTTTTAAAAATAGTAGATAATATAAAATATGTTTCTTTTGACCAGACCTCTACAATTCCTTAAAATACTGGAACTTATTTAGAGACAACCTGTATATCTTAATCTGATCTTTAAAAACAATTTCTTCCCTCGCATATTCGCAGGTCAAAAAGTTACGACAGGAAAACGATACTTTAAAAAAGCTGCACAAAAAAGACGAACTGAGCATTCTAGAAAGAATCGGCTGCTTAGAGAACGAAATCGAGCAGCTGAAGCTGGAAAATGAAACTCTGAAAGCTCAGAACGAAGACAATGCGGAAAAAACAACGAAATACAAGACGAAACTGAAGCACGCTGTGAAAATCGTTAACGAACTCAATCAGTTGGTTTTACAGGGTTGTCACAAGCCGGAAATAATGTATGGTGTGGTTCAAACTGATAAGTAAGTCTAGTATATTAACGATACGATAAAACACCTTTTATATCATATAAGAAAATATTGCATTAGTCTAAATTTATTATTTATGTTATTCCGCTCTTTCACGTATAATTTGCCTCTTGATTCTCTACGGAAAGAGTTAGATTAAATAATAGCTGTACCTAACAACACATGCCTTGACGCATATTCTTTTTATAATAATATCGGCTTTCCCAGATAAACATCCATATCCATAAAATAGTTGGCCCACACACACTAATAAGACCTCATTTCGGCCCTCGAACGGCCTTGCGATCGACTTACGTGTTGACAAGTTGATTAGGCAGGTTATTGAACTCATGTTGCCTCTAGCATGTCGTTTTTCAAGATGGGCCCCATATAAACGCGGCCAGAAATATTTTCAATACTAAAAGTAAATAATTATTTTAGTATTCTATCATAGGAATTTTGTATATAAAAGCTTACTATAAATATTTTAAGAAGTTTGTTTTAGTCATTATTTTCGTTTCTTGAAAATAATTTTGGATGTCTTTAAAACATTCTTACTTACTTCAAATAAATATTGGAAACTAAAGAAAAAATAGAAAGAAATGCATTCTCTAACATTATGAGAATTTTTCAAATTTATTGTGTTACAAATTTGTTGAGTTACAATATCTTTCAGAGAATAAAACAAAAACTGAATATCATTAACATTTATTTTCTAAACAAAATTTTACATATATGTTAATATATCACCAGGTCACCACACATATTGCATAGTTAATGCAAAATATTCAACAATATATAGAAATAATATCAGAATTAATCTTGAAACATATGTATTTATGTAGTATCCTTCTACTACGTGATATAAGTATATCATTGTAATGATTATATAATAATAGAATATAATAGAATTTGAAAGAATCATAATATATATTTGAAAAATACGAGAAATACATTTAATTTTTTAATGTATTTAATTTTTATAAATAATATTAGGTTATACAAATAAGTATTATAACATAAATATAACTTACAAGTGAAAACTGATGTTCGTATGAAGACCAGTATTTTTCCTGTTATTCTTGCACTCTTTTACAGTACCAAATATGATTAAAAGTCTATATAATAAAAATAAAATACTAAACAAAGAACTATCACTAATTGGCTATACCCGCTAAAACACTAACAAAAATTATTTTCTACACAAAAAAAACACTAGAAACACAGAATAGTAGAAAAGTTTATCACAATCAACATCATCATTTTCAATTTTTAGCTTATTCAACCATTTCCAATTATGATGTAGCCTTTCTTACATAATCTCTATATCTCTGGTCGCGTGAGATGTATTCTCGTCTTTATGCTGTTGTTCTCTAGGCCGTTCTAAAAGTCCCTACTTTAGCTATAAATACAAAATTTACAGTGTGCTCAATTATATTTAATTTACAACTACAGGGTTGTTCACCACATACCACAACTAGTATTGTAGCTAAACGATTAGATTTTTACAAGTTTTGGGTTCATTGAAGGACTATTAGAGCTACAATTTAAAAATATTTTTACAATATACAGAGTGTCCCAAATAAATAATATCAAAGTTATATTTTTTTAAATGGAACACCCTATATATTACTTTATTTTTAGATTCTACGATTGAAATGAAGTTAAATTTGAGCAAGGTTTATCACACTTACACTTTTTTTGAAATACCTATATTCAATTTTATGAAATTGTATAGTGCGGTCAGTCTAGACATTTGAAGGTACAGTACGTCTGCTGGATCTGTGTCTATGAAAGGAATGCGGACAAAAAACATTTAAATAAACAGCAATATATTGTATACGTCGTCTTGAGGAGTACGTCACCGCAAATCGCTACGCCCACTCATTTTATTGGCTACTTGCAAATTTGTCGAATTTTTATTGATGGGACGCGTCGTCTAATTTTTTACGAAAAACATCGGGAGAATATCGTTTCCCCTCTCACGGATACCCCGTAGCTACAGAACGGACAGACGTACTGTACCTATATAAATTTACAACAAACTGAAAATGCGTGTAATTGTTTAAAACATAATTAAAAATAACATTTTAAAATTCCGAATCATTCCGGTGCCTGGAAAAAAAGTTATGCGAGGTCAAACGTCAAAAATCTCGAAAAAATTTGTTGTTTCGCGATTTTCAGCAAAACGGTGAGTTTTCCCATAAAATTACCTCAGACATAAATTATAGATCATAAAATTCTATAAAAAATGTATGAACACTTTCTTTCCTTAGAGACACAGTTTCTGAGATATAACGAGTCAAAGAATTGTAATCGTCACAATATGCACACGTTTCCACGCCACCTATGAGGTAGTGTACTTAGCGCGTTTTTTTAACGTGGTTTCCCCAGTAGGCCTACTCCACATGTCTATTGTGATTCTGTTTAATTGAAAACTATTGCAGAATAAAAGATAGTAAGGATTGGAAGGTTATAAAAGCGATAGAAATAAAAAAAATTAGAAATTTACTAGTCTGATTCATAACCTTCAAATATTTCTTCTTGTTGTTCTTGATCTTCATCTTGTTCGTTTTCTTCATCCTGGATGTAAGTAAACTGCGTCAATAGTGATGTATTGCATGTTTCTTCGTTGGTATCAAACGAATCCTCTACTATCGGTGATTCAACATTAGAACATGACCGGCCTTGACAATTTGTACATGCCAGAGAACAAAACAGTCGAACTTTTTTACACATTTAGCACTGCAACTGCATCCCTTTTTACAGTTGCAAAAAATTGTATTTAGCAGTTTTTCCGGCACAGGTGGGAGTAAAGTCTGAATTGGTCCTAATGTATTGTACCAACTTCCAGCCCCAGTCTTTTGGGTCTAGCTAATAACCAAGCCCCACTTGAACTTGGTAATATACCCGGAAAAGATGTGGATGAGCAGCAACTGAGATTGGAGCAAGATAAGCTAATTGTACCTGTTTTTTACTTCGAGTGTTTTAACGAAACATGCATTTCGATACTTATCTAAGCAGGTGGTTTTTTTTTTGGGAGCTCCGTACATAGAAAGAAAAAATAGATAGAATAGACGAATCCCGTAGGTGATAATATCTTCTTGACTTGAATTACTTTTTTTTGAAAACTTCAGCACATTGAAGTCTGTTTTCTGAGTCTGGTTTTTGAAACATTTTAAACTATCGAATGGTTACTGAATGAATGATTTCAACTATCGAATGGTTTCATTCGAATAAAATCATTCATTCATTTGTATACTAAAGCATATGTGACAACCTCGCCGTGCGACTAAATGATTATCGTTAATCCACGACTATCGAATGCTTTTTATAAATGAAATTTAGTATTCATTTGATTTTTGTCTGCGTCAGTGCATTATTAGTCCTTCCAAATTTTTATAACTTGCCTTCTAAATACTGTGCTATTTTTGCGTTTATTAAAATACTAAAGTACCGTATGATCGAGAAAAAACGGCGTCAACGATGGCTATGAAATGAAGATCGCTGTCATTTTATATGTAAATTTATATGGGAAATGTTATCGATCGTCATTTCCCAGCCAACTGGACGCCGTTTTTTTTCGATCATACGGTAGTAGTGGTTTTTTTTTAAATTGTTGATTGTGTACGTGTGCAGGTGGTCAAAATTTTTCCGAAAATTTGTGTGATTTTCCGATCTTTCAATTATTTAATTTTATACGGTATATGGTCTATTTTTTTAATGGGAAATTTTGAGAAGTAATAATTTTTAAGAGAGATGAGGTGAACTTACAATTAATTTTAAAAATACATATGTATTTGTATTTTAGATGTTTTAGTAATATGAATTAGTTGAACTTAATAATCATATTTAAGTAATGTGGTTAAGTAAATGGTTATCGAACTCAAATTTTGGGATGGGAAAATTAAATTGATTGATTAAAGTTTTACACGTGCCAATTTAAAAAAAAGTTAACGATTTTTGTATTTTGTTTATTCTAATTCTCTGACATTTAGATTTTTGCGAATAAATATTTTATTTATTTTTTAAAGTAAATGCCAGTAAAAGCAAATATTATTTTTAAATACTAATACAAAGTAATAAAAAGTAATACACATATATATAATTATTTTGATTTCTAATTTTTTATTTATATTTTTCTTCTATTACACTGCATGCTTAGAAAATTAATAAATGTTTATATTTCATGATTTAAAAATTTGTTGTTAATATAACAAATTAGTTCTATAATTATTATTATTTAATAAACCAACGTTGCCACACAAAAAAATTAGAAACTATATTATTTTTAAATAGGATCTAATATAAATAATTTGGACTTCTAATTTGTTGTTTATATTTTGCTACTACTTAAAAAAATGTTTATATTAAATTATTTTAAATTTTTGTGTTAATAGGTATAACAAATTATTACTGTTATTATTATTTATTAAACCAGTTTTGCTTAAAAACATTAAAAATCATTTTCCTACATCCAAAATATAAAGTATTATTGCAGTGTAACAACAGAATATTAATAAAAAAATGCAAAATATATAGTCATACTATCCCTAACTAACTATAATACCAAAGAATAATATTCTTTGCTAATACCAACTAATACGAATATACGGCAACAGCGCCGTTCATAATGTATTTTCTGTGTAAATACTAGCACCTCAATAAAAAAAATAATGTGTCCTTATCTTTATCTGACTCAAAATCAAAGATGCCGGCTTTTTTCATACCATTGCCATCGACCGCTGTCGGGTTTCTAGGAAAGAAACCTACGTCGCCGTGCGACAACTAAAATCCAGTTTATATTTTATTATAATCGATCCTGACGAATAAATGAATTTTATAAATGAATGGTTTTTGCTGCCGAATTAATATATTTCTAGGCAGATGACGCATCTATTCGATATTTTTATTCGAATAGTTTTCGACGAATGTTTTCTTACTAGCTATCGAATTATTCGAATGAATTGCAACTATCGAATGTTTCGATAGTATTCATTCGATAGTTCCCACTACTAGTTTTACCCCTTCAATTGGAATAAAATATCTCGAGAACCTCTACTCACCTAACCTAACCTTTTTTTACGTAAAAACTGTCGTAAATGTATAGTTTTTACTCGCTGTATCTGTGTATAATTTTATACAAGTATGGACAAAAAGTTATTATATAGGTACTCTTCAAACTAATTAAAACATATGAAGGTGACGCCCTCTACAAATAGGAGTCATATTGACATCAAAATCAAATTTCTCATGTCAAAATACTCCCTGACACCAATTTTCATCCAAATATTGACGTTACTTCAGAAATTATTTGGAAAAAATTGAAATAAAAATGAAACTTCTACACCCTAAACCAAATCAAACTTTTTTACTTATTTTTATCTGCAGAATATGCTGCCGAAGTTTCCGGAATACAGTTCGGACCACCCTCTGTATATTAATAATTTCACTGTATTGAATAGTTTACTATAATATAACTTAACGTATACTTTTTATATGTTGTGCCGGGTCTGGTAGTTCTTACATAATATGTTAGACTCTATTATGTAACACGGCAAATTAAATACACTATGCGTGAAGAGTTTAATCACAGGTTTAATGTAAAAACTAAATAGATTTAATGTGCAATAAAAATCAAAATGAAAAGATCTGCCGTTATTTACCATGGTTGCCAGTGAGTCGTGTGTAGACTGCAGACAGGAATCTGACTGAATTCTGGCAATTGCCCACTAGCAAAGCCAAAACCGAGACAACCTGATTGTGAACTTGTTCTCAACGGACAGGATTACATGGTTGGAATTCTACCCTCAGAAACCGAAATGAATAATAAACGATAGTTTCACTCGGTTATACCACAGTTTAAGGCTTTATTCTGTACTCGTAGTATATATTCCTTAAACTGTGGGTATACTTTCCGTTTCAAAAGGAATAACCTTGACGGTGCAATGTAAGATACAAGACAAAAGGTGGTAGCAAAGTAAAAAACCCTATCAAGAGAGAATGTGTAAGAAACAGTTAATATGTGAAAATAAAGTGCTTCCCTCTGCTCAGAGTTTTTTTTTCAAACAGATTCTATCTCTTATTGCTATTCTATCCCTCGATCAAAATAGCATGGCCACCAATACGAGGAAAGTAGATAGGTGCTTCTGAACTACGTCTCTTCGAGGCAGAAACCAAGTGCCTCACCAGAAAGTTGAAACAAATTTGAAACATGACTTATACAGGGTGGGGCCTCTTATACGACGCAGGAGGCTCGAATGAAGAACAAATTTTAAATTTCAATAAAAGCTAGGTAGGTACCTAAATTTAAATTTACCCGGTATGGCCTAATATGTAGTTAAAATAATATATTGTACTTTAAATTAAATTCGGACTTCGCCCAAAAAGTTATATAGGGTGAAAAACGAAGCAGCAGTTCCTTTATTTATATTATGATTTATGGTAGATATATTGAATTTTTTATAAAAGAGGCAATTCTTTTCCTTGGCTTCCGACGACAGTTTTCTCCCCAATAGGTTTTTCTTATTCCTTACTATCAGCTCTTCGAAATAGGAAAAGTAGTTTTTCAAAGGAACGCTTTTTAAGACAATTATTCTTATTTGGATATCTTGAAACATGAACCCTTCAAACCAAAAAGCAATTTTTCTCACAAAAAAATCACTAGTAACATACGCATTCCTTCCGCCAGCAGATACTGCTTCATTTTTCTTGATAAAATAATAAATACTTATTTACTAAACTATTGTAGGCTCGATTGTAGGTCTTTTAAATAAAAGTAAGCTGCTATGAACGTAAATAAAGTCCATAAACTAATTTTGATTTTGAAAATAGCTACTAACTGTCACTAGAAAATTGCCATGGCGACACCAGCCATCTTGATTGCCAGTTTATTTGAAAAGTTGCTTTTTATTCAAAATCTGAGCCAGATAGGTATAGGAAACCCTAATATAGTTTGAAAGAGCATTTAGATCTGCTTCGACTTATTTTAAAAAATACAGACTGTTGCATTTGAAGTAACGAAGTATTTATGTAAAATAAATATTTAAATAGACCAGCAGTTTTTGAAACCCCTGTATACACTGCACACGCAATCTTAACATTAAAAAACAGTTTTATGAAAAGTAAACAAATGCGTGCAAATATAAAAACAAAAAATTTGTGTAAATATAAGATTGAACAATCAGCAAAATGGGTTTAAACAACTAACTAAAATAACGTACAATATACAGAACAAAGATAAGATAAAAAAATTCTAAATTCTAAATACTAATATCAAGGGTGTCCCGGTTCCACATTCCAGTTCTTTTTTCAGTAGCCTCCGAAAGGTTTTTATGGAATTAACCAATCTTAAAGCAACCGGCAGATGATTAAAGACCTTTCGGCCCTCATATATTATAGATCTTTTGGCCAAGGTGTTATTTGGAAGTGGCAAGGGCAGATTCAGGGTTTGACGGGTAACAATATTGGGTATAGGACCCTGTAGTCTGTTACGATTTTTAAAAATAAAAGATGATGTTTCCAGAATAAAAAGAGATGGTAGAGTAAGAATTTTTTGAACTTTGAAGTGTTGTCTACAGGATTCGTTATGTGGTACATTTACAATAAATCGTACGGTCTTTTTTTGTAAAATAAAAAGAATGTTTAGTAGACCCTGATTAGCCACACCCCAAAATGGTATTCCATACCGGAGATGAGACTCAAACAAACTAAAATCGACCGTCCTTGCCACTTGTGAACCCAATTCTCTCTTTCCTAATTGCCCTAACAGCAAAGCATCCAGAAGACAATTTGCCACTTAAGGCCAGAATATGGTCTTCAAATCACAGATTTCCATCAATAATAATTCCTAGGAATCTAGTCGCAGGAATTCCTGTAAGAAAACCTCCGTCGAAATGAGATTTGCGATGTCCACACCTAAGCCCAACAGCATGTGTCTTGGATAAATTTAAACAAAGGTAATTTGAGTTAAACCACTCTTTAATGAAGGATAAGTCCTTGCTTATGATTCCCTTAAGATGCTCAATTACTGCAGCGATTTCAAAGCCCTATCGTGCCGTTTTTTTTATTGGCGTAGAACCAGGTCTAACATGGTAAGTTTTTTCAAGGATATCACAGGGTATATGAAATCGAGTTTTACGACATTTTTTCGTGGTCGAGGCATTTTTTATCTTCAAAAAACTGAAAAATCGATTTATTTGCGAATCATGTTTCTCAACGTCTCCTCTGTCATATCTCGGGAAATAAAAGTGCTATCGGGCTGTTCTTTTTTTTTAAATTAAAGTAAAAACCATAGCGCTTTTATCAGTATACATGGTTTTTACGCAATTCGCTTTTTTATTGTTTTAAACATCAGAAAAATCAAAAAAAAAATAATTTTATGTATTACAATTTTCACCAATCGAGAAACTTTTTTATTTTTAACTTTTTTGATGTACATCCGCGAAGCAAATGAAGCCAAAACATTACAAAAGTTTTTGGTAATATTACTTTTTTCCTAATATCACAGATTTATCATTTTTAGAAAACGTTAAGTAAGTCTACCTTACATTTCAGTCATATACTTCCCTAATAAAACTCACCTTTATTTTTCTCCTAGAATCCGAAAATCAATTAATATATAAAGTATTCCTTTACAAAAAACACAACTTTGATGTGTAACTTTTTTTTGGGACACCCTGTAGAACTCTATATTTTTAAAACGTACTCTGAATTAACTTACATATTCTCACAAAATTTCATTTCAATACAAACTCTTCGTTCTCCTTGGAGCCTCCGAGTCGTATGAGAGGCGTCACCCTGTATAATTTTTATATTTTTTATATAGTTACCCTTTAATAAATTGTTAGTCAAAACCAAAGACATTATAAAGATAGACCGAGCATCTCATTCATAAATACTCGTTGGTAGTGTATCAAACATTCCAATGTGTCAAACAAGGACAGAAGAGACAGAGAAGTCTAAAATTTCCGACCCCGGCAACTAGGCGCATTTGGATTGTTCTAATGGCCAGTGGCGTATCGTTTTTTGGAACGAATTTAATTAGTAAAGTAAAAGTAAAGTAATTAGTAAAATTTTTACTCCATATTAATATACTACATTAACACTTTTTCGTCAGATGAGGTCTAATATAATAATACAATTAATATCCCACATATACTTATGCTGCAACGTTAGTAGTTTTCGAAAATCACTCGAACGTCGATTTTCAATTTAAACTTTCAGTTACTTCTATATAAACTTTCAGTTACTTTTGAATATTTACAGGCTTCCGAAACAATTCTATATTAGGTTTGTGGTTGGTGACTATTCTTTCAATTTTTTTTTTCAGAATATGGAGGCATTTAGGCACATTTTAGACATTTTTGTAAACATAGGTGGTCGGAACATATTTTCAAACCAAAGTTGTAGATTTGCCATTAAATTTCCAGTCCAGAAATACCTATGGTTGCCACTTGTCCTTTTTTGAAAAGGACAGTCCTTTTTTGGAATAACTTGTCCTTTTGACTTTTTTTGACTTAAAAAGTCATTTTTATTTACGTATTTTCCCTGAGAAAATTACCTACAGCAAACAGAAATATTCTTTTCACCCAAATTTAATTAGGAATGTTATAAAACTTAACTTATAAATAAATTTTTCTTGTTTAGAATAGGCAACATTAATTAGAACTTCCCGTTTAATCTCAAATGATAGTTTAGGTTTTAGTTTGACCTTTTTTTATCTTAAAAAGAACTTTTCAAAATTAGTACTTAATTAGTAACGATTTAGTTAGTTTGCAATCGATAGCTTCCTGTGAAGTACTGTGTAATAGTTGTTTAATCTTGTATTATTAATAACTTCCTATACCTAAAATCAATATTTAATGAGAAAATTGTGTTTTTTTTGAAAATATAAGACTAGATTTGACTTTCGGTTTTTTTCTTGTATTATGATGGCTCTGATACGAGGCAATTGCCTTTTTGCGTCTCGCAATAGAAGGCATTATAATTAAAAGTATAAAATCTGTGTGCTACAGTATGGGATTTCTGCATAATATCTATACGTATTACGTATACTATACCTATTACGTTTATTTACAAATCCATTACTTTTAAAGGTAGCTTCATCAGATAATCAAATTTTAGTTAAATGTCCTAATCTTCATGAACTGTATTAAGCATATGTATTGGTGGTTTGAATCACCCTGTATATTGACAAAAAAAATTTAAAAATGTGCGTTACAATGGCCCCCATCTTATGTAAAAAATTGAAATAGAAATCACAAACCAAAAACGTAATAGGTAAAAAGCTTTTTTGGAGGCCTGGGTCACTCTCTATATAGATATGTATAAAACTAGTAGCCTAGGAATTATTTACAGTTCGTCCCATTCTAAAAAAAGTTAAACACACCGTACAAATAACTCTAGGAAGATGTATTTGTACGGTGGTAAAACAATCTAAACAAGGCCGAAGGGGCAGATATAATAAAGCAATAAAATGTAAAAGGACGGGTAAACACCTATGTTTATTTATTGAGCAAAATTCCTTTAGAATAACGTATATAATGACCAAAATAGGACGCAATTTTAAGAAAAAAATGTCACTTTCTGGCTTATAATAAAGTTTCAAATGTAACGTTTATATTTAAATTTGTTATGATCTACAACAGTTAGGTAGTAATTGAGACAAATTATAATTCAATTACCGGCTACTACGTTCTTGGTTTAGTAGATCAGAATTCAACAAATATAATCAGAAATTATTTTAATTGTGAAAGGCTCCCTTGTGGGACGCCTATGTACGATTACGGCGCAGCGGAAACAATACCTACCTGTGGAAAGCCAAATTCGGGTAATTTGAGCTTATTTGTCCACACATTTGACACTGTCGTACCATATTGAAAATTCGCAGATTCAAAAGTACGTTAAACAAAAGCAAAAACTACCGAAAACACTGAAAAGTTCACTTCGGACTTGATTCCGACTTCAAACACACCGTAAGCTAAACGTAGTACGCTATAACGGACCAAGGGCCGTCGCGAGGGTTGGAGGGACGGACGGCTCATTTCATTCTGGAAGACTAGCAGCGACGTTGCCAATAGTTCTAGACGTTTCAGCACATTAAACAGTAAACATGTCCTTTAATAGTAACGCATATATCCTCTGGTTAATAACATATTATTACGCATGCTTCTTTAAAAATAAACTATTAATTTAATCAAGAAATTGAGATTTATTGATATCCGGTGAAGGTTTTAAAGTCACCTTTTCTGCAAATCAAACTAAGTAGATAGGCGCAAATTTGATATGTGGCAATGTCGCCTTCTCTATCTCAGTTGGTTTTTACAGTACGTAGTCAACCTTCGAATGTTTGATCGGGTTAAAATGCATAATGTGATATCTGTTCTTCCTAAATCTATGGTCAAAACTAACAGTCCTACGAGTGTGAAATTTTGTACAGAGGTTCCTTAAGTGACGAAAGTGGATTTTGGACATTCATCTCCTAAGGGTGAAATCAGGGATGAAAATTTGTACAAACATTTGTTAAAATCGGGTTTAGAAGTATGAAATTCTGTTTGTTCCAATTACGTTATATAATTTATATAGCAATAACAAGCAATTTTTTTCAGAACGTCTACGCCTCATTTCACCCCCTTGGAGGGCGAATTTCCAAAAATTGCTCTTTAGTGCTAAATTACGTTACATAAGGAACGTTTGCGCAGAATTTCATACTTCCAAAACCGATTTTAATGAATTTTTGTACAAATATTCATCCCTTAATTCTTACGGGGTGAATGCCTAAAATTCGCTTCCGAGTACCCATTTTCATTACTTGAGGAACCTCTGTGCAAATTTTCAAACTTCTAGGACAGATTTTTCAATGTTCACCCCTCATTTCACCCTCTTAGAGGGAAAATTTCCAAAAATTGCCTCTTAGTTCTAAATTACCTTATATAAGGAACGTCTGCGCAGAATTTTATACTTCTAAAACCGATATTAACAAATTTTTGTCCATATTTTCAGCCCTTATTTCTTAGGGGATGAATGTCCAAAATTCGCTCTGAGTACTCACTTTCGTCACTTATGGAACATTTTCAAAATTTCAAACTCCTCAGACTAATTTTAAAAAAATATGCAAAATTTCACCCCCTTAGGAGAAGAATTTCCTAAAATCGCTTCGAACTGTTAAATTACGCTACTTGAGGCACCTCTATGCAAAATTTTGTAGTCCTAGGACATGCTTTTTTTGTATACAAAAGTACCCCTCATATCACCCCGTTAACGAGCGAATTTCTAAAAATTGCCCCTTATTGCTCAATTACGTCAGTCATGGAGCCCTCGTGAAAAATTTTATACTCTTAGACCAGATTTTAACAAATTTTTATGCAGCCTTTCATCCCTAATTTCACCCCCTTAGCATATAAGGTAAAAGGTATATTCGCATATACCTTTTACCTTGGGTTTGACCGGGTATTTGCTTATAAATGTGAACAACCGGCTACGTCGCTTCCCAGCGCTTGGCTCCAAATTCGTTCGTTTTAAAAATATTATTAGATTTGGCTGTAGGCGCCCTCTGTGTCATTAAGAGGGAACTGTCTCATCGAAAACATGCTGTTCCGTAAGCAATAGCCATCTGGATTATGTGTTATCTGTGCTAATAGGTATACATATTACATTTTTTCTTATAAACTAAGTACTTATTTAATACGTTATTAAGCATTTATAAGTTTTACACCATTAAAAATTGTCTAATTCGTCATTCTCTTCTGTATCACCCTCGAAGTCTTTAATAATGTTATTAAAAAAACGACATTTACACATATTGCAACACTTTAAGCCTTCTTTAATACAATTCAAGAAAATCTGGTGAACGTTCAAGACGGGGGGATACTAATATAGATACTCAATTTCAATGTTATTGGTAGCCGAAAAATTCAAAAATATCGATGTTTTTTAAAATCGTCTAAAAACAAAGTCTCTTTTAATTTTTTTGACAGAATATTTGACATTAAATGCGGCACAATTCTTATAGTAGTTGGAGGATTTAAATTATTAGAAAAAGTAGTATCACTACATAAACATTATTCGAAAATTCTTAGAGATTGATATAGCATCCAGGAAGAGGCAGATACTAGGATAATTTTGCATGCAATATACGAAAGTAAGTTTAGTAAACACATTTTAGTAAAATCAGTTGATATAAATATTATGTTAATTTTACTTATCCACTTTTTCTGTTCGGACTTAAGAGGAATTGATGTTTTTGTACAACTTGGGCACGGCTCTAATAGAAGATTTATTTCAATAAAAAAGAGGTGGTTCAAAGTTCAAAGTTTGGGAACTAAAGTTTGCTCTTGCCTTCTCTGGCACTCCATTGCTTTACTGGTTGTGACACCACAAGTTTTTTTTAATTGGTTGTTTTTCTTTACAAAAACAAAGGCAAGGAAATTCAAAAATTAAATGACCTAAGAATAAAACTGGCGACAACAACAAACAAACCGTGTTCGGAGCTTCCTCCAACTGAAGGTGCTCTTTACCAGCATTTTTCTTAAGGTATTTACATTTTCTATAATTTTAATATGCCCTTAATAAACTATTTCAGGTGTATGTATCAACTTAAAATATGGTACAAGAGCAATATACCAAGACCTCTTATAAATGCAGAGAATTCAGGATGGAATTTAACTAAAGAGGTTGTCTCCCATATTTACCAATGACACGCCGATTCCCGATATTGTTCGCAAATCATTAAGCATTTATTGTTCAGATAAAAACTGTGACAATCGAAAGTGTTGTTGTATTAAAGAAGGCTTAAAGTGTTGCAATATGTGTAAATGTCGTTCTTGTAATAATATAATTAAAGATTTCGAGGGAGATACAGAAGAAAATGACGAATTAGACAATTTTTAATGGTGCAAAACTTATAAATGCTTAATAACATATTAAATAAGTACTTAGTTTATAAGAAAAAATGTAATATAGTACCTATTAGTATAATATTAGTACCAATGTATATACATATTATGTAGAATATTAGTAGAACCCTTAAGAAACTGCAAAGAGTATTTTATTCATTTACAGCATCGAAGCTTGTATTAAAAAAAATCGGTAAAAAAACTTTTAAGTTAAACGGTTTTATCTTATGTGCACTGAAAACTAGAAAATAATAATAACAATTAGATATTTTGAATTTCTAGTTCAGAAATATTTTAGTACTAGGCAGAATAGATTTTAGGCATATTAGACTAAAATAAAAACGTGGGGCCCCTCTGAAATCCTACCTATGGCAAAGCATATCTTTATACTTTGGTATATCATGAGCTCGGCGTTCGCTGGTGAAGCCGCCACGGCTGGTTATTGATTATCAAAATCTCCAGTTACGATTATAGTAAGTCGATGCAATCCACACTTAGTATAGAAGAAAGTATTACAGCAATAGTTAATGAGCCCCACGTTTTTATTTTAGTCTAATATGCCTAAAAGCTATTCTGCCTAGTACTAAAATATTTCTGAACTAGAAGTTCAAAATACCTAATTGTTATTATTATTTTCTATTTTTCAGTGCACATAAGATAAAACCGTTTAACTTAAAAGTTTTTTTACCGATTTTTTATTTTCTAGTTTTTAGTATTTAACGGAAATGCCTACCGAATATTCCTCATTCTATTTAATTCATTTAGTGCATCATTATTACATGTTTTTTACCTGATAATGTATTACAATCTAATTCCTCAA
The DNA here is from genome assembly GCF_002938485.1 of Sitophilus oryzae. NCBI lineage: Eukaryota > Metazoa > Arthropoda > Insecta > Coleoptera > Curculionidae > Sitophilus > Sitophilus oryzae. Next base: position 505,847 of record NW_022146189.1, on the reverse strand, counting down.
TACATAGCCCTTCCAGAGACTTGACTCGACTTAGAGCCACGTATGCTTGCCCTTCCTCAAACAATTTTGAGCCCAAATACACTACTGCATGGTCGACATACTGCTGCCCTGCATTTTATGGACGGTGAATGCCCATGACAAAATTAAGGGTAACATCCTTCTTTCAGTCGTACCATAATTGAATTTTGCTGGAAACTGTATGGCTTTCGGGTGTATAACGTGTATGCCGTCTCTGCCAAAGTCAATCCAAACGGATGGTACATCTGTTTCGTACATTTGGGTTCGACGGAACTGAGGCCAAATAATTTCTGTAATGTGGCCTATAGCACCATTTACCAATCCTTTTGTAACGTCAATGTTGGACCTCATCATTACTTTTGCTCCTACAAATATTTCAAGTACTGATGGTAAGCCTCCAGTCTTATTTATATCTGTTGGTATTATATTTGCTAAATTTAAATTATCTGTATTTCGTGTGGCGTCAATTAGTTGGTCCTGTGCTTTAATGGTATAAATTCGAGATCCCTTATTCCGGAACACATTTAAAACAGCAGCGTTGTGATTGTTTACTTGCTGATTAGTAGTGTATACCCTTAACGCTTTGTCTGTTGCAAACTCATCACTTGGGTTTTGAATAACTCTTTGCATCAAAATACTAAAATGGTTAGCGGTTAGCTCACCTATTCTCAAAGCATTTAGTATTTCAATAAAAGTATGGTCCCCTTGCTGACGCATATTCTCCGTCAGCTCACAGAGCGTGAACAAACGCCATAGATGTGTGGCTGGTTGGAGATGATCGGGCTGTTTGAAAACAGGAGCTCCGGAGCGTTTGATTGGAGGCAGTTGTAACAGATCTCCAAAAAGTAAAACGTTTATGCCTCCAAAGAACTCGTCTTCATGATTTTTAAGTTGTCTTAATCGTGCGTCAATCATACACAGCATTTGATAAGATACCATTGAAATTTCATCCATGTTGTTCCCACGAGTAATGGACATTTTAACGGTCGACACCCCCAGAGGTCCAGTAAGTCCAGTATAGCAAGGCTATAATATACAACAAGAGGCGCCCAATCTTGAGGGGAAAACCCTTGCGACATTACATTTTTAGCCACCCTAATGCCATACAGTCCTCAGCACGTTTTAACCTATTACCTTAACTTGGGTGGTAAAGCTACCGCTAACTACGTAGGTACATCTAATCACCTATTTTTTTTTATCTGTCCTAACGTCACACAATCTTGGACACAACTGTTCTGGACACGACTACTCATGCCCTCACCTAATACGCCATTTTGTAACGACGTCCATCTTGGATTTTAAATTTTGTCATAATCACAATATTCTACTAGTGTAGCCCTTTCATTTGATACCCATATTGAGGGGGCTGTGGAAAAATATGAAATCCGCCATTTTGTACCGACGGCCATCTTAGATTTACAATGTTATTGATATTACTATATTGTATTGTCATCGGAACTAAAGGTGTGTACCAAATTTCAGATCAATCTGACAACAGGAAGGTACTTAAATTTCAATTTCTAATTTTGACCCAAATAAACAAACAAATAAATAATAACCGTACGGATCGAGCTAAATAAAACCGTTTAAAAATAAAAAAAATCGGATACTGAAAAATACGTATTGTTGCGAACAAAAATAAATGGGACATTCAAAGTCATGTCAAACGTGTGTTTCTGTCAATTTTTAATTACCAATAATTAGTACCACCTCATAAAGAAAACACATAAAATCTAAGAATCTTTAAAACGGCAACTAAATAGTTCAGCTCGTCTATCCTGCATATAGTGCATATACGCTGCTATAGGAACCGCGCGACGATGCGACGGCGATATGTTGCGCTCCGACTCGCTTAATAAAAAAATCGCTGATGCCAAACGATCTATATTAGGAAAAAAGTAATATTACCAAAAACTTTTGTAATGTTTTGGCTTCATTTGCTTCGCTGGATGTATATTAAAAAAGTGTCTCGATTGGTGAAAATTGTAATACATAAATTTATTTTTTTTTTGGTTTTTCTGATGTTTAAAACAATAAAAAAGCGAATTGCGTAAAAACCATGTATACTGATAAAAGCGCTATGGTTTTTACTTTAATTTAAAAGAAAGAACAGCCCGATAGCACTTTTATTTCCCGTGATATGACAGAGGAGACGTTGAGAAACATGATTCGCAAATAAATCGATTTTTTCAGTTTTTTGAAGATAAAAAATGCCTCGATCACAAAAAAAATTTCGTAAAACTCGATTTCATATACCCTGTGATATCCTTGACAAAACTTACCATGTTAGACCTGGTTCTACGCCAGTTTTTTTTCTCGGAAACTAAGCGTCTTAGCTTCCCGATTCCGCTGCACTAAATGTCCTTGGCCTGCCATTGAAGTGTCATCTGCAAAGAGTGTGAAATGTCCAGAGATGTGCAGTTCTGTCAAATCGTTAATATACAATAAGTACAATAAGAATAAAATAGGCCCCAAAACAGAGCCCTGTGGAACACCGGAATTGAATTATATTGATTTAAGTCATTTTACTGACAAGTTGCTCTGCTTAATCATGATTTAAGTCAAAAATATAGACTTAAGTCATAAAAACGACTTAAATAACGTTATACTAACGTTATAAATCTTTACAAAAATGACTTTACTTGAAATAAAATAATTTATGTCAGACTTAAAACTTAAATCATTTGAACTTTATGTTGACTTTGACTTAAGACTTAAATCATTTTGATTTTAGACATGACTTAAGACTTAAGTCTTTTTAAAACTGGCTTGTTGCAGCTCTGGTGGAGAACAAGAAAGTTGTGAAGTTTTTTTGAGATAATTGTGTCTGTGTTTGGTTTGGTGGAATTTATGTCAAAAACAGTTAACAGATTAATATCGCCTACATAGATCGGGGAAGTTAGCAACTCATTGAAAGCAGGAATTTTAAAATTTAAAATACAATCCTGCTTGGGCTGCTACAATCCTGCTTTATTCTGCTTCAAATCCCAACCCAGCCACACCTACCAATTTTGAGCTATAGTTACTTTTATTTTGGTTGCTGACTTCCCAGTTGGCAACACGTGAGAAGCAGGATCACCAAAACTGGTTCCTGCTTGCGCTGTTATACCCCTGTTGCATCCTGCTCTAAATTTCATCCCAGCAACACTTGCTGTTTTTAAGATACAGCAAGTTTAAGTCTGATTGGTGACGTCACACATAGCAACACAATAAAAGCAGGATGCCTGAAACAAGTTCCTGCTTTTGCTGCTATAATCCTGCCTCGTCCTGCTTCAAACTCTATACCAGTCACTCTTGCCGTTTTTGAAATACAGCAAATTTCGTTTTGATTACTGGAAATCGGGAATTGGGGAATTATAAAATGCTTCTAATAATTCCTTTTACAACGAGACTGCCAGTAAATTACGTAAGAATACCCATGGGCGCATTGGGGATGTGAACTGGAAAAAAACATTAAACAAATATCAATGAAAAATGAAATTTTTAAAACAAAAAACTAAACTGAATATTAAAGTAAGTGCGCGCGCGTTAACTACGCAAGAAGCCGATGTATTGCGAAATTCTTTTGTCGCAGTCATTAAACACTTCCTACTTCCCATCAATTCTCCTGCAATATGTAATAGTGTCCAATGACATGGGATCGGTAGGGATTGGGTTCCCGAAGTGACCTACAGACCTTAATATATATTCTACTGCTTGTATTTGAATTGTTAAAAAAAAGGCACAATATCCCTTATCGCAATCTATAAAAATGAAGGGTCTGAACTAGAGGTGTGTAGTTCGTGAACGAACTAGTTCCAATGAACTATTCCGACCCCGGAATGAAAGGAACTAGTTTCTGGTTTCTCAAAGAACTAGTTCCTTAGGACCTATTTCGGGATCGAGACTGTGACCGATATAGAATAATATGCGACGGCGGCGGATCGGCTAGCGCGCGTAGCCCGATGGTAGGCAGGAGTGGGGAGTGCCAGCCGTACGTTATCGGATCCGGACCTAGAGGAACTAAACCATAGAGCAATATAAAATAAAAGAGTTGTCATTTCCATAGTCAAAAGTAGGCAACACGTTTAACGAGGATCGATTGTAGCGCACCCTTGAGCCCTAACTGAACTAATACAAATATGATAGACGTAATCGGTAAAATAGGTATCTGCATTACCTACCACAAAAAAGGCGGGCAGTTTAAATGTGAATTTAAAAATTTATGTGTTTTTAAAAATATTACGAAATCAAACTGCAAAAAATATAATGAAAATTTATTTTTAAAAACGGAATATTTGAAAAATATAAACTATTGTACACTTTTCAAATGCTTACAGTTAAATGCTAAATTAAATTTGATAATATAAAACATATACATATGCTGAATTAACCTCGAGGGGTAAACCGCTGATGAATTTAAGAAATATCTTATAAACCGAAGTAGATAATCTGAACTTTTAGACAACAACAAAAAGCTTGAAGTGAGGAAAAATGCAATTTTTCGTAAAATTTTTGTTATATTTGCTCCAATTGATATCGTGATATAGTTTTTTTAAATTCTGATTTGAGTTTTTTTTTTATTTTTTTTTATCTGCAATAAAACTTACCTATATGTTTTTAACATACACAATTACACGTCTTGTTATATCTCCGTACATTATAAAAATTATACAGATCATACTGTGAATAGTTCTGACTGACAACGAAACGCATTAGTAAGCAAGGGGGATGTCATTGTTAGTCGAGAACTATTGTGAACTAAAGACCTAGTTCAAGGAACTATTCCTCTGGAGGAACTAGAACTAAGGAAATAGTTCCTCCCAAGGAACTAGAATTCCCACCTCTAGTCTGAACGTGTAAACTGATGTTATTGCAGTAATTTACAACTATTGCAAATTACTGAGCGATCAAAACTTTTGAAATAACTTTAACAAACTGGAAAAAAATGCTTGTTTCAGTTTGTTGTTAAATAGAGACTAGAGACCCACAATGCTGACAGGTCATATCTTTCACACCACAGTGTAAGTTATCAAGAAACGCAGTTGGAATATAAGTAATGTTACAATCACATCGCAATGCATATGTAGAGTCACTTCTAGCAATCAAATTTTTGGCTAGATGCTAATATTACAACTCTTTTCAAAATTTGAGGCTTCGTGAGATTCTATGAAGATTTTAATTTCCTTGCTGTCGCAGTAAGCAGAAGCTAACATTTGCAGTATCGTGTCAAACGGGCATGCATTTTTTAATAAAATCTTTTTTCCTTCGTAACATATGTGGGTGTCCTGGCGAAATTTCAATTTCTGAGTAAAGGAATCTTATATTTTTTGCCTGCCTGCAAAGTTAAAATCGCCGGACATGGAACACCATAGTATCAAGTTCTTCTCCTTCTAGTTGGAACACGTCCCAGTCCTATCCCATACAGCACATCAAATCATATTTACGATGTGTTTACATTATTAGATGTAGACACAGGGTGACACAATTCCCCCGATGTAAATATGCTACGTTTACACATTGTAGTTCAACACGTATGCACAAAGGTTAAACGTCCGCCTCACAATGTAGCAACAGTATAGCATTTACGTATACACAAAATAAGGGATACACAGTGTGCCGTAGGATACACAGTGCTTGTGTATTACGTTTAAACTATGTTTACACATTGCAGTTGTGACTACCGCGTGTATACGTATGTATTTTGCTTCGTATATACATCTTGTGCTAGATAAAACTGCTTCTTATGAACGAATTTAGGAAATAATACAAGTTTTGATGCCTAACTTTTCGTTCTTTTAAGAAATATTTATTCAATGATACCAATTATATCTTTTTAGAACGAAAATTAGGAAGGCAAAACTTTGTATTTTCAAAAAGTATCTCGATCGTAAGTTCAAGTAGCCTTAAAATTGTTCCATTTTGTTTTGTATTAAATGTACCATTTTTCTTCCATAAAATGGATTAAGTGGTTTAAAAAATAAAATTCTTATATTTCTTTATATCATGGAACGCAATAGCGCAAATAACACAATAATAATAATTATTTACACTGCAGAAACCAGAAGTAAGAAAACACTGTAAAAGAACAGAATTTGTATCAAAATGTATTAAAAATATAAGTACCTAGTATAACAACATACTAAAATGGTAAAGACTGGTATATAGCCACGATTTGGTGGACCTCGTTTAATCATTTTTTCCCCTCTTTTCCCTCCAAGCTGTTGGTTTATTAGCATACTCATTCATCGAGCACTTTGTTGGACTTTGTTGTATTTTATTTCCAGATTAACAATCTCACCCTTAAATTTTATATGAAACTGATTATTGAATATTAAACATATCTGTATATTGATCCATCAATAACTTACCGAATATCAGTGTAGGAAGTTCTTTGAAGTGTTTAAATCTTTCTTTCTCTGGTCCATTTAGATTTTTATTATTTCCAAATTAAAAAAAATATATTGCAGAGCTAACTGAGCTAACCTCTTTATCATTATACGAGAATATTTGGAGTTTTCATTCATTGGAGTCAAAATTTGGTAAATTGGGTATCGAGTAAGGGAAGAGTCGCTGCTAAAATATTAATAATACTCTTAGGAAGGTGTAACAAAGTAATTAAAAACTTGTACTTACCTTAAAATTTCCTACGATATGGAAAACTGCTAGAGTGTGCCCTATCTTTAAAAATGGAGATGTGTCTGATGTAACGAGTTATAGACCAGTTGCATTGCTGTCGAGTTTTGCTAAGGTATTTGAGATCGCACTGCATGGTCGGATCTATTCAGCTACAAGGAATCTGCTCTCTCCCTATCAACATGGATTTGTGGCAAATAAATCGACAGTTACTAACTTGGTGACGCTTTCCCAGTTTCTTTCAAATGCTTTGGATAATAATTACCAAGTTGATGTGATATATACTGATATATCTAAGGCATTTGACAGAATTAATCCTAATGTTTTTATAAAAAAGATTGCGGGTCTTGGTTTTAATAGTAAATTAATAGATTTCTTATTTTCATATTTGATTAATCGCAAGTATTTTGTTTCATATAACGCACACATGTCGGATTGTTATCATGCAAGTTTGGGGGTTCCACAAGGATCTAACCTTGGCCCACTAATATTCTTATTATATATTAATGACCTTACCTATTATTTGGATTGTGAAAGGCTACTCTTTGCTGATGATTTGAAAATTTATTGTTTAATTGAGGTCTGTGAATGACTGCCAGCGTTTACAGAAAAATTTAGATCGTGTTAGTAGTTGGTGTGAGTGGAATGGGCTTCATCTAAATTCAGCCAAATGTAAAGTGGTGACATATTCGAACAAAAAAAACAATTTTCGATTTGAATATCGGGTGAATAGTCAAGTTTTAAGTTGCGAATCTACAATTAAAGATTTGGGAGTAACGTTTGATACAAAGCTCTCCTTTACTGCCCATATTTATCAAATAAAGAACGACGCCACAAAAATGTTGGGGTTTATAATTCGAAATTGTAGAACATTTACTAATGTCGATGTTCATAAGAAATTATTAGAAAACACACAAAGGCGCTTCTTGAAATTCTTGTTTTATAAGAGCAGTGGTTCCTATCCTGTAAGGGGTATTGACGAGGGCTTATTATTGAGTCAGTATGACGTTCAGTCATTAGAGGTGAGAAGATGTTGTCACAATATTAAATTTTTACATAAGTTATTAAACAACTTGATCGATAGCCCATACCTACTGCAACAGCTCAAATTTGTGGTGCCTAGGTTGGAGTCCAGGAATAATGTCACATTTTATATGCCTTTTCCTCGCACTAATATCGCATTAAGATCTCCTTTATATTCTATGTGTAAATTATATAATTCAATAAGCGCGAAATGTGATATTAGTGCTGATTCAGTGGATTCTGTGATTCGCCATCTTTGCGATAATTTTAGCTCAATATGCTAATTTTCTTTGTGTTCATATAATGTTTGGTATCAACTCTACTATCAATTTAATTTGCTTTTTATTATATAATATATTTTTTCTTTATATATATTTTTTTGTGAAAAGGTTTTTGTATCAGCTGTTAATATTGATGAATTTGATTTATGACTATATGATGAATTTAATTCTTTTTTTGTTATATGTTAGTTTTTTATATATTTTTTGAGTCAATTGGTGAATTTCTGTTTTTTTTTTTCTGATTTAGCTCTGTAATTGGGATTTCCTGTTGGGCTAATAAAGTATATTATTATTATTATTATTATTATTATTAAAATCTCTTTTAAACTACACAAAACAGAACATTTATATAGAGCTTCCGAATGATAAAACAATAATGGCTGCTAAACACATACCACTCCTAGAAAGGAGAAAGGAGAGAGGACACATAAGATACACTTGGTCGGTGTGTCTACGCTGAGGCTATCCGCGCATGCGCACACCTTCATTTCATGCTAGAATGTAGACACAACAGTACACTATTACAACGTGTCTATATAGATAAATATCTTATATAATATAAATATATTATGTGTATTTTTACAACGTGTGTACTATAGGCACAACTATTATACGAAGTATCACACATACATATGACTTATACATTGTATGTCTCATATATCGACGTCAGATTTCATCATTTTAATAATTATTTGTTACGTTACAAAAAACTCTTTAGAATCTTGAGTGCATACGGTATACAACTAGTAAACACTGTATCACACAATTCTATCAATATAAACCTGCGTGTATCTCATATATATATGTTAGAACTAGATGAACACTTAGGTTCACTTTAAAATATGTTGTTTCTCATGTGTCTCCCTTGTAGAAACGTAATTTCTACTATTTCTAGTAAGCCTAAGCTGAAACTTCTCAAGTTAAGAAAAATATTTCCTAATCTTAATGTGCGACTGATTACCAGGAATCGATTCATTCTATTTAAAAACAACAAGACTAGCTGGTATGGGGTTTGAAGCAGGATAAGGCAGGATTATAGCGGCCAAAGCAGGAACTGGTTTCAGGCGTCCTGCTTTTATTGAGTTGCTATGTGTGACGTCACCAATCAGATTTAAACTTGCTGTATCTTAAAAACAGCAAGTGTTGCTGGGATGGAATTTGCAGCAGGATGCAACAGGGGTATAACAACCAGTTTTGGCGATCCTGCTTCCCATGTGTTGCCAACTGGGAAGTCAGCAACCAAAATAGAAGTAACTAAAGCTCAAAATAGGTAGGTGTTGTTGGGTTGGGATTGGAAGCAGGAGTGTAGCAGGCCAAGCTGGATCGTATTTTATAATTCCTGCTTTCAATGAGTTTTCAACTACCCTCATCTCGCCTACATAATGTCTGGAAACGAGCCAGGGAACATTTCAACAGACGACATTCAAAAAATGACAGAAAATTTAAATTACCCATGAATTAATATGTATAACGGATAACAGCTGTCATTGTCAACTTTACCTATACCTCCATAAAACTCGTATAGGTACATATTTTTACATAATCCAGGATTTTATAAGATATGTAATAAGACTATTGGTACACTGTATTATTTAACACAGGTCCGTTTTACACATATAGGAGGCGCGGCATCTTGTCACCAGACGATGACTTTTATAAAATATATCTAAAAGGCTAGCCAGACGAGTTTATTTTGTGAAATTTTTCCTCGTCATACATAATGCATGAGCATATGTAAATTATTTATCTTCATAGCTGATTCTATTTTTTTTATTCAGATAGTTTAGAATTAATTAACAAATTTGCAAACTAAATTGTAAATATGTTATGATCTTCATCTTCACACACGTGGAATATAGTTATTAAAGAGTATTAATATATGTTTTAAAAAGTTTTATAATTTTTTAGCGTTACCTAGGCAAAAAATACTTTATGGCATAAAATATGTTTTTACAGGCAATTAGTATTATATGAATTTAAGTACTTATACAGGGTGAGTTTCCTACGATGTTCTTTATGGGTCCGACTATATATTTCCAACTTATATTTACCGACTACTGGAGAGTCGGTTAAATGGGGAAACAATTGCAGTTTCGTGGGGTCATAAATATGCGCCTTTCAGATTTTTGAAAAAGTTCATGGCTTACTAGATATTTCGAAAAAAAAAACAAATTTTGGCTATTTTAAAAATTGTCTCTAATTCTATTATAATCTATTTTAGGCAAAAAGTTTTCAGATAAAAGTTGTAGATAATCACATCCCTAATGAGTTTGTGTTCTCCGATTTTTTCTAAAAAGCCCGTCATTTTTGACATATGACACAAACATATGTTTTTTAAATGGAAACCATAGTTGGACATGACTTCAAAAAAAGCGCCATTTTTAAGCTTTTCAGCGATATAAACTATAATATGTTTTTTTTTCACAAAATTCCTGAGTTATAGCCAATTCTTATCTTTCTTGACCAATTTCACTTAGTTAGCCATGGAAACAAGTTCAATCGTCGTGGCTCTCAGAAATGTGAAACTGTCACATCCAAACTTTGTATATTAAAATAAACAAAAATTGTAAATATGAATTTTTCAAATGAAGAAAAGCGTGTAGGATTATTGGTTCAACTTTTCTTGGCCATACAGTTTCGAGGATACATTGACCGGTGAACATTACTTTTTTTAGAGAATGGTTTTCAAGACATGGTAGAAAAGTTAAATTTAGATATTCGCGCATTAATAGGGTGGTTCCAACATGACTTTCATTAGGACACACCAATAAAAATTGAAAAAAAAACATATGTTTCTGTCATATGTCAAAAATGACAGGCTTTAGAAAAAATAACCTCACCTAACACAAAGTCATTAGGGATGTAATTATATACAACTTTTTGTCTAAAATAGATTATAAGGAAATTATTATAGACAATTTTCAAAATAGCCAAATTTGTTTTTTTTCGAAATATCTAGCAAGCCATAAACTTTTTCAAAAATCTGAAAGGCGCATATTTATGACCTCACAAAACTGCAATTGTTTCCCCATTTAACCGACTCTCTATCTCCAGTAGTTTCCGAGATACCCATACACAACATCGTAGGAAACACCCTGCTTTCTGAAACCTTTTCCTATTTGAAATTTCTAATAAAATTATGAATTGGTCCATATTGAACTTGTTTCGAACCAATTTAGATATTAAATATTAAATGTGCAAATTAAAATTATCCGCTTAGGCTCACTTCTGGTTAAACCTAAAGCAGTAACTATTTTAGTATAATACAGGGTGTCCCAATATTCGGTGGACATAGATCTGCTACGTATTTTTGGAATCAAAAATAAGTTCATTGGACCCAATTTACCTCTATACAAAAGTGCATCGTTTGTCCGTTAGTGGGTACCAAACTTATAAATAAACACATTTTTTAAGATATTTTAAGAACCGTTATTCCGATTTGAAGGAGATTTCGAGTGACTGTTCTGCTAAGCGCTTTAATAGTTGACTTTTACAAAAAATACAAAAAAAAAGGTGAAAATTGCCCCTACCCCTACATACTTTTTAGTAGACATATTTTCCTAACCTAACTCCACCGACGACTGATTTTTTTTTCGTAAAATGATCCTACTAGTATTTACTACATTTTTTGTCTCTTGTGAAAAAACGCTACCGCGCATACTTTTTTTGAAAAAAAGTTTTTCCGAAACTGACTTACAAAAAATGTCCCCGGAATATTGGGACATCCTGTATAATCCCATCAAAAACATGTAATGTAAAAAATGCCAAGTCTCGCAATGCAATTCTTCCACTACAAAGAGTTGTGGGATCTCATGTCAAATGTAAAAGTAAATCTTTGAAGTGAATTTAAGTGATATTAATTTATTATTGATAAAATATTAAAATATCAATGACCTAGGACAACATTTTTATAATAAGTCACATAATCAGATTCTAAAATAGCGTTAAAGGTATTGCATCATCTTTTTACGTGTCTGTGTGTGTAGTACTACCAATCAATATTAATACTATAAGGATACTATGTTTAGACAGTTCATTCATAATCTGGTCTGCCGAAATAAAATCTGATGCAATATGTACCAAATATTGCTAAACAGAGGTTGTTGCCACAACACGGAACAACGGGTGTTACGATGACACACCTACAGATCCTGACGTATCAAGACGCAGACGTTTATTTAATTGTTTTTTGTTTTCTACATTATATTTTTGCGGACCCTTGTTGACTCGACCTAACCTAACTATATGTCCCGCCCTCAGATGACCTTAACATCGCATTAAAGAATAGACACCGTAATAATTCATTCGAAATTTCGAGAAGAATCGAGTTCCACTGGAATGGAGTAGTACATACGAGAACAATCGAAACCTTCTCTATGCACCTAACGATCTATGGACTATTCCAGAAATCTTTAGCTGTGGGTATAAAAGCAGGCGGCTGGACCCTGCAAGAGGGCAGACAAAAATAGACGAGTACAGTTGACGCGCTATAATTCAAAATAAATTCTTTCTAAATAAATAGTTATAAATCGTTTGTAAATATGTAGTTCTTTAAGTCTTTTATCGTTATTGTTTTTGTTAATTAGTGTTAAATAAATTGTGTTAAAATAAATTGTGACTTTCTATCCACACAAAACCGACAAAAAACGTAACAATATTAAGAAAAAATAATTCAACCGGAGATTGTTAATTATTTTTCTATTAGAGTTATCAAATAGAAAAGGGAATAAGGAAAAATATAATGATCCAATCAAATTATTGGACAGTGGCGGCTTAATTAACCATGAGGTTAAATGGTTAATGCCCCCATGATAAATAGAAAAAGTATAAACAATATAAGATACGCAGACGACACACATATTAGCGGACCAGCTGCAAACCCTAATGGACAAACTGAAAGAAGAAAGCATCAGGATGAGGCTAGAGATAACTAACTATAATTAAACTCTAACTCCGTCAAGACAAAAAAGTATGGTTTTTAACAGACATCCGCAAGACAATGAAAACACCGACATAATGATAAACGGTGCCGGCGTCCAAATGAAAGCCAGACAGAGATATTATTTACTTGAGTAGGGAATTAAACAGCCAGCTAGACCACTTTAAGAAAATCAGAAGAAGGATTGAAATAGCTGGGTTGGTTTCCTCAACATGCGAAAATTTTTATGCGATGCGAAAATAGCTATACCAACGAGGCTAAGAATATTAAAATGTTATATATGGCCCCTGCTTCAGTATGGATGCGAAACATGGACGCTAAAACAAGAAAACATCAAACGACTTAATGCTTTTGAAAAGTGGAAGTACCGTTGTATGCTGAGGATAAATTGGATCTCCAGAATAACAAACTGTGACTAAAATGAAAACTCGTGTACACCTAAAAGGCACAATTAAAATCAAAAAGACTTCCTACCTTGGACACATAATACGGCATTCAGAATATGAAAAAATACAGCTGATAATAGAAGGAAACATCGATGGAAAACGCAGTATAGGAAGGAAAAAGTCATGGCTACGTAACAGAGAGATTGGACCCACACCGACGGAAACACCCTTATCCATCAAACTATGGACAGAGAGCAAGTCTTATACAATATTAATCGCCAACCTAAGAGAGAAGGGAGAAGTCACCTATAGGAGGAGGAGGATAGAAAAATTCTATATCGTATGAGGAGTTTGTTTTAGGTTTTAGAAAATATATATCGTGCCAACAAAATTCAGGCTAAGATCGATGGGAAACTCACAGACCAATACCTGTAATCTGTGCCAATACCATGTAAGAAAAGACATACGACAGAGCTATTCATTAAGTCCACTTCTTTTTAATATTTTGTGTGATAAAATACTGAGCTGTTCTCCAGTATCAAACAGTATCATCATTTCAAACTTACTAATTTCTATTTCTATTAAATTTGAATTCTCATAAAAGATAGCAATGCAAACTATTTTTTATGAACATTTCTTCTGCAATTTTTTATGAAAATTTCTTGCAGAAGGCAGAAGAAAATTAATAAATGTGGTATGAAGAAGTACAATACCTATACCAATTCTTTTTCAATTCCGCCCAGTGTAATACCTGCGCTAATACGTAAGTCACACGGTAGCTATGTGCTAAAAATATACCGGGTGTTGCATCGTCGAGCGGGACATAGGAAATCCCATGTAAATTTTAATGGGGTCAATTATTGGCTTTCCTAATTATTTTAGAGAATAATTCTATTTAGGTTTATTGAAGAGCACTAAAACCCACATTCAAAATAATAACTTTAGATATTTTTGATTAGCTCGTTTACGAGTTATCGCCGATTTCTTTTTAAATATTTCTCCTTCCTTATGGCCCTGTATTTACTTATGAGCACCAGTCAAGGTAAAAGATAACTGTCAAATGACGTTGTCATTTCAGAAATTTACCTATTTAGTGCTTTATTATTATTGAAAACTCATTCCTACATCGGAAATCTTAAAGGTGTATTTATAAATACAAATTAATATGAATTAAAGTAAAATAAAGTAATCAATTACAAGGTTAATTATAGTATTATTACAATATTCAATAACTTATTAATTTAGGTACTATCCTTGTACTATTAAATTGTTAGAACTTTAATAATATAAATATTCCTCCATCGACTGCTAGACAATAACCCAGGCGATCATAAAATTCTCTTCTTACATTCGCTAGTTGGTAAACTGAAATACTATTGCATTCGGCAGAAATAGCATTTTTTAACTCGTCTAGACGAATCTAGATTTGGGTATTTTTTATCCGTGTATATCATGTTTTTTAAATGGCCCCAGAGAAAGAAATCATTTGGCGAAATATCAGGAGACCTTTGACCAATTTACTGTATTTAGGCCAATAACGTTTCCGTTAAAACTATTGTCTAAATATTCCCGAACAGCCAGGGTACTATGTGCCTGGCAGCTATCCATTTGGTACCAAACTTCCTGATTTTCCCTAGCGGCATCATGCAAAGCAGGTATAATATGATTTTCGAGTAATTCCAAATAATATTCTGCATTTAAATTTCGCGTAAGAAATAATGGCCCGATAATATTGTGTCCGAATATCCCTGCCCAAACATGTACTTTCTGTGGATATTGCGTCCTTGTTTCGATAAACCTGTGTTGGTTTTCTTTGTTCCAATATCGATAATTTTGAACATTGGGTTCATTATTTAAGATTAACGTGCATTCGTCAGTGAAACATATGTTTTTAAAAATCCGTGTTTGCTATTTCCATCATATCAAAACAAAACGTCTGCCGCCGTATTTCGTCCCCATCTCGTAGCTCTTGGTGCTTTTCATATTTGAAGGAATAGTATTTATGTCGTTTCAAAATTCGAAACGCTGTAGTGTGATATATTCCTATTTCATCCTCAAGTTTCCTTGTGCTGATTTTTCCATCGTTCTCTTTCACGCACAATAAAACTTCCAAGTCGGTATCATTTCTTGCATCTTATCTTTGTTCCTGCCTTGCTTCACATCTGCAGTTATTTATTAGGGTACCTTTGGTCAAATCTCTGGATATTCCTTGCGATTGTAAATTTTCCAGGTATCGGTCTATTCGGATACAGAGCAGCAAATATATCCGACACCTTTTGATAACTATTTCCTTGATAATACCATTTAATCATCAATACTTTTTCTTCGGTAGTGTAATTCATGGCTAATATTTTCGATGTAGGTATGAGTTTTTAATAATAATAATAAAGCATTAAATAGATAAATTTCTGAAATGACAACTTCATTTGACAGTTGTCTTTTACCTTGACTGGTGCTCATAAGTAAATACAGGGCCATAAGAAAGGACAAATATTTAAAAAGAAATCGGCGATGACTCGTAAACGGGCTAATCAAAAATATCTAAAGTTATTCTTTTGAATGTGGGTTTTAGTGCTCTTCAATAAACCTAAATAGAATTATTCTCTAAAATAATTAGGGAAGCATTAAAATTTACATGGGATTTCCTATGTCCCGCTCGACGATTCAACACCCGGATGGATTTAAAGCACACCCTGTATATTTTTTTTCTAGGATGTAAAATAACCGTTAATGATATTGCGTCATCTTTTCACCTGTTTGTAGTACTACCTGCTACTATTACCATACGAAGATTTTCATTCATTCAATTAATGAATAATGTGATCACAAAAAATCTGATGCAATATTTACTAAACATTGCGGCACTTATAGCGGCAAGGTTGTTGCCACAATCTGATCGTACGACGGTATTTTGAAAATGACGTGTTATACACACCTTCCAATTCTGACAAATAAACACACAAACATGTTTTCCAATTCT
Organism: Sitophilus oryzae; assembly: GCF_002938485.1. Taxonomy (NCBI): domain Eukaryota; kingdom Metazoa; phylum Arthropoda; class Insecta; order Coleoptera; family Curculionidae; genus Sitophilus; species Sitophilus oryzae. Next base: position 489,605 of record NW_022146189.1, on the reverse strand, counting down.
TTAATATTGTTTTTTATTAATTTGCAATTAAGTTTATGGCGCTTTACTTTAATAAAGGAATTTTATAAACAATGTTTTTATTTTTGTTATTTGTATGTTCAAATTGCGTTGGAATAATTTTTTATTCTTAATCTAAGGGAATAATAATATACTAAGGGTCGGCACTTCTGGTCTTGGGTGCCGGTTTTCATGTGTACGAAGAGTACGGTAAACACGCTTAGTAAAATAAGATGTACTAAATAAAGACAGAAGGCGAGTATTTTCCCAAGCACATGGAATCTAGCGTCAGATTAGGTAGTTATGTCATAAATACTTCGTATTTTTGCTCACTAGATTGCCAACTAGATTGCCATAACGACTCATTCCTATACATGTAAACGCCGACCTAAAGGTTCGCTTGCCAGTAGGGTATATCTAGATACCGTGCGTCTCAAAAGTGGTCCAGCCCAATAACTTTTAATTTTTCAGTTAAAAAAACGAGATTTGGTATATTAGTATATGACATAAATTAGGATTGATTGACGTATTCAATTGTTTTCGGTCACTCCCTGTTTCACCGGAAATGACTACAACTTTTGATTTTTAAATCGCACCCTCGGTATTTTTTTCTTTCTTCGAATAAGACTCTGAATAGGAATGACATATCATGTCAACTTTTGACATTTGCGCATATGGTTTATTTGAAATTATAACATGCAGTTCATAACGAAAAGTTAACTCAAATACCAAGTGTGTGGTATCAAATTATTCGTAAAAAAATGTTTTTTCCAAATATGCTAATGAGCCACCCTCGTTCCATTTGTTGTTTTCCAAAAAAATAAAAAAAAATAATAATTAAAATATGATTAAAAATACGATTTGGGCATCTTTTAACCGATCAGGACAAGACACTAATAACATTAGATTATCAAATCTATTTTTCCAAGGCTCCTTGATTAAAAATTAGTGTTTTTAGTCATAGTACTCTAGATTGAAATTTAACATACGATTTTTTATTAAGCGAAAATATCAAAAGTTGACATATGATATGTCTTTCTATTCAGAATGTCATTGTCTGTCGAATAATGTAAAAAAATACCGAGGGTGTCATTTGAAAATCAAAAGTTGTGGTCCTATTTCCGGTGAAACAGGAAGTGACCAAAAACAATTGAATACGTCAATCGGTTCTAATTTATGTCATATACTAACATACCAAACCTCGTTTTTTTATCTGAAAAAATAAAAAATTATAGGGGTGAGCCACTTTTGAGACGCAACCGGTATAGTTCTCATTTTATTCTGTTCTTAGTCGGATGCCTATGTGTGACTAGTGTTTTTAGTCTTATGCCTATGCCTACCTATACGAATTCGGTTAAATGAGATAAAAGTTAAAAAATGTCTATACCTATGTGGCGGATTCATCTCTCCAAAAAATCCTTATCTCTTATCTCGCCACTGCAAAAAAAAAAATAAAAAAAAGTTGCGTTATTAGAAGTTTGAAAAACACATGGAAAAAAAATCCCGGTATCTTGATTAGTTTCCTATTTATGCAAAAAAATGGAATCAATACGTTTCTTTTAAATGACAGTTTTTGGAACTATTATATCCATTGAAAACTAAGTTGGTAGATTTATATTTTTTAATATTCTCTGCCAATTAAATGCCATTCTCCTGGTCCATATGTTGTGTATCTTCTTTCCTCCAAAAATCTTCCTCAGCATTTTTCATGCCCAAATCTCTAGCCTCGAACTTTCCGTTGCATTGAACGTCCACGTTTCACATGGTCACTATTGGTCGTATCATTGTTTGGTACATTCTGATTTTTAAACTTCTAGAGATATTCTTACTCTTAACAATTTTCTGTAGCGCGCTAACACATCTATTTCCTGCCATTATTCTTGCCACAATTCTCAGCATCTGTTTGTAGACATCTTCCTTTCTTAAAGTTTTTCCTTCTCAAAACTAATATTTAATACCATTACAACTTATCTTTTACTTTTAATAAAACTAAAAGATAAATTATAATGGTATACAGTTATTAATGATACAAGTTCGATACGAACATCATAATGAAACGCGTGTAACGTTAAGCTACGAGGCGTTAGCCGAGTGGCTTAGTTACACAAGTTTCATTAAAAAGTTCGTATCGAACGTGTATCATTCAAAATTTAATCTACGACGTGACACGAGGGACGATCCAAAGAGATTTGATTTCATTTAAAATATCAGAGATATCCTCCTAAAAATTAAAATTCAAAATTATCAGGTGCCCATATTTTTTCCATAACAAGGGGCCTATGCAAGGGGCCGTTCTCTGCCGGAAACACTGCGACCTATATTAAGTCGACGCCGTGGTAACCATGCTTGTTAATTGTTTCCATTTTGACTTTGACAACTCAATTATTGATGTTCAATTTTGTGTTAAACGTTCAGTTTTAGCAAAAAGCAAAAAATAATATTAATATGGGTGATTCTGATTCTGAAAGTGTCCCTTCGGATATTGAAGGCATTGCGCAAAACGTTGTCGATTCCCTACTTCCCGAAAAATCCAAACAAACGTACGAGCAAGCCTATGTAAAACTTGAAGGTGTAAAGGGAAAGGAATCAAGAATAGTAGTAACGAAAAGGTTCTCCTAGCATATTTTGAACATCTTTTAAAACACAGGAAGGCTTCATCACTTTGGGTATATTATTCTATGCTACGTTCAGTTATATCAGTGAAGAAAAATACAGATATTAGTAAGTACGTCCATTTAATTGCATTTCTAAAAAGAAAATCGCAAGGATTTCGGTAAAAAAAATCGAGAATTTTAAGAAAAGAAGACATAACTCGTTTTTTGTTGGAAGCCGATGATAAAACTTATTTCCTGACAAAAGTTTCATTGATAGTGGGACTTGCGGGAGCCTGCCGGCGTATCGAGTTGACAAATCTGCAGCTGCAAAATGTTAAAGATGAAGGACAATGCATTCATGTCATTATTCCATTTACGAAAACAAAGATATCACTAGATTTTTTTATAACGACAGGGAATGTTGAAGGAATAAATATGGTGGAAATGGTTCGAAGATATATAGCTATGCGGCCAAGCAACACAGAGCATACTCGATTTTTTGTGGGGTACAGAAATGGAAAATGTATTAAGCAATCCGTTGGCACTAATACTTTAGGGAAAATAGGCCGTATAAAATAGCATTGTTCCTAAGTCTTCCAAATCCACAACAATACACTGGACATTGTTTCCGTAGATCGTCTGCGTCTTTGCTTGCAGATTCAGGAGTAGATTTATTAACTGTTAAAAGTTAAAAGACATGGTGGTTGACGCTCTAACACAGTGGCATAGAGCTATATAGAAAAATTCCAAAGAAAATAAGAAAAAAGTGTCATGTAATATTTTAGGTAACATTTCTGGCAATGATCGGTCTTCAACAAGTTCAAGCACTCTTTTTGCACAAATTTACTTTCTAAAAATTCAACTCACCTGTCATCGTCTGGAATTAATTTAACCAATTGTACTGATATTATAATTAATGTTTACAATAAATAAACGTATTTAGGTACCTTTTTTTGCTTGTTTCTTATTTCAAAATTTGCATGAAAGCCATAATGACATCCAAATGACAATGTTAAATGTGTCATAATGAGACATTGTCGTAGATTAAATATTATTATACGTTAAATTTCTTTGTTTTAATTTAAGATGATTAGTGGTCAGTTCGTAAACAGTTCTGCGTTGAAAAAATATGTTATGCAAAATTACTCGATTAATACTGATTTTAACATAATTATATTCATATGAATAATAAAGCAGTTTAACATCTTTTGCGGTGACATTATAAAAGCTCAGCCGGAAAATAACACCTTCTCAGTGAAGCTTAGATAAAGTAACATGTGACTATGGTATGTACAACCCTTTCTAAATGTGTATATATTTTTTTAATATTAATTTCACTAGATATAAATATTTTATTTGACTACTGTGCTAAAGAATATTATTTATTATTGCTCTTAACATTTATTTTTTTTTTAATTTAATATTTCTTTATTAAAAATATCACACAACAGTGAAATTGATAAAAATTAGTATTTAACTTCGGTATTTCTTTTTCAGACAACATATACTGATAAAGGGCCTAGGGTAAGTAATTATTAAATTTGACATATCGTAATAGTTCATGATAATTTTCATTTCATTTGAAGGGTCCAGGGGAAAACATGATAAGCGCCATTTTAATAATTTTACAGGCGAGCCCTGAACGGCTGCGGTTGGTGGTTATCAAGTTCTTTCCGTGTATGTATATTTTTACTAGGCATGGCCCTGCAAATCTTATACATTTTGTAGGGACCAGTTAGACCTACAAATAAATACTATAAATAATATTGTAAAACCCTATAATTAAGAAATTAATAAGCGCTTATCATGTGTTCCCCCTGGACCCCGTATAATGCCTTATAATATGTTTTTTGAGTTAATATTACTTTTATTGTATTTTTCACATTCATTGAGTTAAGCAACTAGAATTTAATTAAAAACTGAATGTTATACAGGGTGGTCCGAACTGTATTCCGGAAACTTCGGCAGCATATTCTGCAGATAAAAATAAGTAAAAAAGTTCGTATAAATGAATGTCCTAAAACGCTTAGTTTCGGAGATACAGGGTGTAGAAGTTTCATTATTATTTCGATTTTTTCCAAATAATTTTTGAAGTAACGTCAATATTTGGATGAAAGTTGATATCTGGGAGTTCTTTGACATGAGAAATTTGATTTTGATATCAATATGACTACTACTAGTAGAGGGCGCCACCTATATATTTTTTAACTGGTTTGAAGAGTGATAACTTTTCGTCCGTATCTGTATAAAACTACTGAGTAAAAAAATATACATTTACGACGTTTTTTACGTAAAAAAAGGTCTCTTGGTAAAAATCGCTATAAGTAATGGTTTTCGAGATATTTGGAATCGAAATTATCAGTACCTGTCATCATTGACATAAATTAACATGTTGACTAAATAGTTATTAGACTGAAATCATAAATTTGAAATGTTTTTGTGCTAAAAGTTCAACAGAAACTGTTTTATTATCATTTTTTGCAGAAAAATGTATGATTAATTTAAAAAAATAAAATTTTTCCAAATTTATTATTTCAGTGAAATAACTATCTACTCAACGTGTTTATTTTTCGTCAATAATGCCATGTATTGACTTCCATTCTAAATATCTTAAGAACGGTTGCTCGTAGCGATTTTTACAAAGAGATATTTTTTACCTAAAAAGTCACAGGGACGTATATTTTTTCGCTTGTTAGTTTTATACAGGTACGGACAAAAAGTTATTACGCTTTAAACCAGTTAAAACACATGTAGGTGGCGCCCTCTACTAGTAGAAGTCATATTGACATCAAAATCAAATTTCTCAAGTTAAAAAACTCCTAGACCAATTTTGATCCAAATATTGACGTTAATTCAGAAATTATTTGGAAAAAATTGAAGTAAAAATTAAACTTCTACACCCTGTATCTCCGAAACTAAGCATTTTAGGACATACATTTATACGAACTTTTTTACTTATTTTTATCTGCAGAATATACTGCCGAAGTTTCCGGAACACAGTTCGGACCACCCTGTATATTTTAAATGGACATCTTCATTTCATATTTTATAAAATTCATTTAAAATTGAAAGAATTTTGATATTAAGCGTTCTATTTCTAAAATATGTTTTCTTGGTAATACATATATTTATTATGAATCGAATTGATAAAAAATGATAATAATAACCTTCTTCAACAGATTAGCCATCAGTTGGCCAGTTAGTTGTCCATTTAACTTATATATTTTTAAATTTTATATTTTTTATATAAAAACAAGTTCTTGAGTTTCATTCATAGTTCTAAGAAAGTTTGTTAGACACTTATCGATACCTATAAGTTTTAAATAATGTGAAATACTAAAGTCTCACTAGAACAGTTATAATCTTACCATCCTTGGATCTAATATAAGATTAAATAATATAAATAGAGTTATAGATTAGTATTATATTCTATAACTATAAATTTATATAATTCTAGCTTTATACAGTTGAGTGTACCATATTATCGCAAAAAAACTTCCATTTTTTTTACGTGAAAAAGGTCTCTTGGTAAAAATCGCTATGACTAAAGCTTGATTTTCGTGCATGCGTTATACGTTGATACGATGGTCCGACGGTGCTCTGATTGGTCATAGCGTTTTCGCGCCACTTTTTATCCGTAAATATTTTACTTCAGCCCGTCAACGGACCCGTTCGTACGATAACGCATCGATAACGGACGTTTTGATACTTTTTTGACAAATTTAATCTAAACTTAATAAAAATATAAGTAAAATAGCAAAATCGTTATGGAAACGAAAATATAAAGCCGCGTATAAATATGCCGAGGCAAGTACGAGACAAACCCGAAACGAGTATGAAACGAGGCTATAGCAAATTCTTTCCAAAAGGCGTACTAAAGCTGCGTATAAATATGTCGAGACGAGTGCGAGAGACACCCGAGACGAGTCAACCTCAAGCGGATTTGAGGTTGACTCGTCATATTTGGACGGGGTCTGAGCTTCGAGCCGAGCCTATGCCCAGCCGGACGGCGTTGTCTCCGTTTTTTCCGGAGCCTTTGGCGAACCATCAAAAGGATTGGAGCGTCTATTCAACCAGTGGCGTATACACCGCGGCTCCGCGGAACAAGTGCCTCGAGTCTCAAGGGGCTCGGATTCCACATCCCATTTTTAAAATATAAATATTCTTTCCTTTATTTGTAATAATATTAATAATGCATCCTAACTAGAAAGATGCAATTTTGTCTTCTCTAAAATAGTATAGGTAAGTTAGCCAATCTCATATACAAAGATTTATTAGTGATTTCTCTTATAAAAACATGAAAATTTTATGAAAAATGAATAAACGTAATGAACTTTTCGTCGAGTTATTAACGGCTCAAACGTAAATTATGCAAACGAATTATGCGAGTTTGTTGAAAAAGGTGGCCATGCTATCAAAAGTTCCATAGGGTACTCTCATAAATAAAGGGAATCGACAAAGAAAGGAACGATCCGATATAGAAAAATCCAGAAATTTGAGTCTTCGAATCTTTGAGTCTAAGTCGAATTAGGTCTTATCTTACAGCGCTTTCAGATGGAACGGAGCGTCCGCGAGGGCCGTCCGCGACTTCGAGCAAGTACCATGAGCTTATTGAACAATTTCACATGGGTCGCGTATGCTCCGTCCGGATGAGCTATCTTGAAAAAATATCCGTGCGGACGCTCTGCGCGTACGGTCCGCTCCATCTGAAAGCGCTGTTACTCTATTTAAAAATTTTATAGATATACAAACCACATACAAAATATATTTTTGAATAAAATAATTAAAGACTCAAAAAAAAACACTGGCAGAAGGCTCCGCCGCCGCCGCTGCCGTTGCGTTATCTCCAGGTATCTCAGTCGGCGTTCTCCAGTTTTTTTTTAATGTAAACATTCCGAATATAATTTAAATTTATCAGGAATTCCTTTAATTTATCTAGCTTGTTTTTTTGCCTATTTTGAAATTGAACAAACATATACAGGGTGTTTCAAAAAACATGTTCCATCTCTCGTGGGGAAGTTCCTCACGTAAAAATAAGATTTATTTTTTATATCAACCAATCCAATTCTGCTTTGATTCGTAGCTACAGGGGGTTAAAATAGGGTTCCCAACCGGCCTCTATTCCAGAAACAGTCCTCTTTTTGATCTGATTGTCCTCTTTTCTCTCACGTACTGAAAACTTTGTTGCATACTAACTTCAAAATCTAAAAAATATTCGTTTATCGCCACAATGTTTTAAAGAATTGTTAATCTGTGTCTTTTATGTAATTTTAAGTTTACTTACTGTTAGTTTAGGTCTTGAAAAAAAGTTTTGTTGACAATGGTTCGCTTTATTTTAATAAGTTTGGAGTATAAATATTTTTGTTTGTTTTAAATATTTATCGCATACGGTTTATATAGCTTTTTGGTAAATTCTCGACATTTGAGCGACGTTTCAAAAATGTTTCGCCTGTGCCTCTTTTTATCCTCTCGCCCATATTTTTTATTTTCAAAGTTGCCAACCCTAGGTTAAGTGTTTTATCATTCTCTTCCAAGTGCTTTTAGTAATTTGAGATCGTTTGATGACTGATTTAGTTCTGATCCTGGTAGTTTTTTGTATAAAACAGTGCCACCATCGTCGATTTTTTTCGTTAAATGCGAATAAGAAAATATCCTGATTATATTCTGGCCTTATCCCTTATTATTTTTATTTACAAGCGATCTTAAATTTATAACATATACATATATTTTATTTAATATTATAATATATTATATATAATATTATTATAATATATTAATTGTTAACATTAGGGTAGTTCTACCATTTGTATATGTGTGGAATTCCACTGATATGTGTTTTAAGTTGTTTGTTAAATTTTTTAAATTTTTTGATTGCATTATGCGCTCTTAACTTTGTAGTGTCCTGAAGATGCAAATAAATTTTGCGAAACGTCGACAAATTTAAAACAAAGGACTTCTGTTGATTTTTTTCGATCCTAATCCAATTAAAAAACACAGTATACTTAAATTTATTAATTATTTTTTTAAAATATTGAATGGTATCGAATAATACTTTAATATATTTATCAATATTTTAAAGTATCGATACTTTATATTCAGTACAACCGATACCAAAATATCGATACTGCCTCAGTATCGCATAGCCCTATGAAGAATTTTGTGGGTTCGCCAAAAGCTCCACTGAAAATGGATAGCCGCGAGACAACGCCGTTCGACTGGGCAGGGACTCTGCTCGAGGCTAAATCGCTCGGCTCGAGGCTATAATATGACGAATTCCGCTTGAGGTTGACTCGTCTCGTCCTCGTCTCGGCATATTAGTACGCCTTTTGGAAAAAATTTGCTATAGCCTCGTTTCATACTCGTTTCGGGTTTGTCTCGTGCCTCAGCATGTTATACGCGGCAATATGCCGAGACGAGGACGTGACGAGTCAACCTCAAAGCGGAATTCGTCATATTATAGCCTCAGAGCCGAGCGATTTAGCCTCGAGCAGAGTCCTGCCCAGTCGAACGGCGTTATAACGGCTATCATTTTCAGGTGGGCGAACCCACAAAATTCTTCATAGGGCTATGCCATACTGAGGCAGTATCGATATTTTGGTATCGGTTGCATTGAATATCATTAATTATGAATATATCATTATTTATCAATATTTTAAAGTATCGATACTTTAAAATATTGATAAATATATTAAAGTATTATTCGATACCATTCAATATTTTAAAAAATTAATTTATAAATTTAAGTATACTGTGTTTTTTAATTGGATTAAGATCGAAAAAAATCAACAGAAGTCCTTTGTTTTAAATTTGTTGACGTTTCGCCAAGACCCTGTAAGAAAACAAGCTACAATCAAAATTTAAAAGTAACAAGCTAACCTATCAATTCCACATAAACAGTGGTAAAAACTTACCTAATGTAACAATAAGGAAGCCAGTTTTACAACATTAGTAATGTTAACAATTAAATAAAATATATGGCATATTTATAAATTTAAGGCGCTTGTAAATAAAAGCATGAGAGACAAAACAAAGCATCGACGATGGTGGTACTTGTTTTATACAAAAACAAGTCAGAACTAAATCGGTATCATCTCGCTGAAAAAATGATAAAACAGCAAGAGGTGGCAACTTTGAAAAACAAAAACAGGGGCGAAGGATAAGGGCACAGGCGCCCCAGGCTGCGTCATCTGGATAAACTGGTGGCGCGAAAATATTTAAAACAAACAAAAATATTTATACTCAAAACTTAAAATAAAGCAAACCATTGTCAACAAAACTTTTTTTCAAGACATAAACTAACAGTAAGTAAACATAAAATTACATAAAAGACACAGATTAACAATTCTTTAAAGCATTGTGGCGATAAACGAATATTTTTTAGATTTTAAAGTTGGTATGCAACAAAGTTTTCAATACGTGAGAGAAAAGAGGACAATCAGATCAAAAGAGGACTGTTTCTGGAATGGAGGACGGTTGCGAACTCTATTTTAACCCCCTGTAGCTACGAATCAAAGCAGAATTGGATTGGTTGATATAAAAAATAAATCTTATTTTTACGTGAGGAACTTCCCCACGAGAGATGGAACATGTTTTTAGAAACACCCTGTATATGTTTGTTTAATTTCAAAATAGGTAAAAAAACAAGCTAGATAAATTAAAGGAATTCATGATAAATTTAAATTATATTGGGACTGTTTACATAAAAAAAAACTGGAGAACGCCGACTGAGCTACCTGGAGATAACGGCACGGCAGCGGCGGCGGCGGAGCCTTCTGCCATTGCCATTTTTTTGAGTCTTTAATTATTTTATTCAATAATATATTTTGTATGTGGTTTGTATATCTATAAAAAATTTTCTATAGTTTGTATATCTATAAATTTCTATAAACAGCGCTTTCAGATGGAGCGCTGGTACGCGCGGGATGGTACGCGCAGAGCGTCCGCACGGATGTTTTTTTCAAGATAGCTCATCCGGACGGAGCATACGCGATTCAGGTGAAATTGTTCATATAAGCTCATGGTACTTGCTCGAAGTCGCGGACGGTCCGTCGCGGACGCTCCGTTCCATTTGAAAGCGCTGTAAGATAAAACCTAATTCGACTTTATTTATTTAAAAAATTATAAATTTAAGTAATTAAGATTTAAATTATTAATTTAAAAATCTACATTTAAATGCCAATAACTAACCTGGAACATATATTGTAAATGATATATCTGCATTTCTTCATTTCTAAAGTTGTATATTTTTTCAAGGTATTCACACACACAATTCGCCACATTATTATTCTATGGCTTTCCATCATTGCAGCACGCTTATTAATAATTTTTAAAATATTATTATGTATATAATTTTAAATCTAATTCCCAGTTTTTTAAACCTTCGCCGTAATGTGCTTTCTGAACAGGTTTTTTTTAAAGCTCGGAGAGTTTTTTTTTAATTATTTCTATGGCGGGAACTTTATTATTTTCATATTTGCCATAAATTAAGTTTCTTAGTAGTCTGGATAGTTCAAATTTTTGGATTTTTCTATATCTTTCCTTTGTCGATTTTTCTAGACCTTTCTTTGTCGATCCCCTTAATTTATGAGAGTACCGTAAGGAATGCTGGGAGCATGGCCACCTTTTTCAACACACTCGATTTGCCTCTCTTATCTTCTATGTATCCTATATGTAAAGAAGCTTGTTTTACATCTTTAATTCCGTTCAGCAGAAATAGCGCATAATTTACGTTTGAGCCCTTAATAACTCGACGAAAAGTTCATTACGTTTATTCGACCCTATAAAACCCTCATGTCTCAAAAGAAATCACTAATAAATATCTTTTGTATATGAGCCTGCAGCACACATGCTATTTTAAGAAAGAAGACTGCGTCTTTCAGACCAGGATGCGTGTATATTATTACAAAATAAAGGAAAGAATATTGTTATAAAAATGCGGGATGCGGAATCGAACTGGGCGCGCAGGCCACGGAGACACTGTGCGCCCAAAAACGGAGATAACGCCGTCCGGCTGGGCATAGGCTCGGCTCGAAGCTCAGACCCCGTCCAAATATGACGAGTCAACCTCAAATCCGCTTGAGGTTGACTCGTCTCGGGTGTCTCTCGCACTCGTCTCGACATATTTATACGCAGCTTAAAATATCACCAACGTATATCCGATGAACAGATGCATGAAAATGCAATAAATTTAAAAACTGCGTTATTTTCTAACCAATCAAAGTCTTTAAATTCTACCAATAAAATTAATATCGTATCAACGTATCGTCGGACAACGGATGCATATGAAATCAAGCTTAACGGTTCTCGAGTAATTTGGAATCGAAACAATCAATACATATCAACACTGACATAAATTAAACATGTTGACTAGATAGTTGATAGACTAAAACAGTAAATTCGAAATGGTTTTGTTTTAAAGGTTTGACTTGTCTTTGATTTGATGGAAACTGTTTTATAATAAATAAACTTTCGTTGACCCAGTCTCAGTTCATTATAAAAGAATATTTTCCTAATGCGTGAACAAAGACAGAAATTTCACAATATTGTAAAAAAAATATTTTTTTCTTCATAAATAAGAGGGTCATCATCAGAATAGCCCTCTTATTTTATTAATTAACATTTACGACGATATTAACGTAAAAAAGGTCTCTTGGTAAAAATCGCTACGAGTAATGGTTCTCGAGATATTTGGAATCGAAATTATCAATACCTGTCATCCATGACATAAATTAAACATGTTGACTAATTATTAGTTATTAGACTAAAATCATAAATTTGAAATGTTTTTGTGTGAAAAGTTTAACAGAAATTGTTTTATCATCATTTTTCCGCAGAAAAATTTATGATTAATTAAAAAAAAATTCCCAAAAATTTATTATTTCAGTTAAATAACTATCTACTGAACGTGTTTATTTGTTGTCAATAATGACATGTATTGACCATTGGCGTAACTACAGGGGTGCCGGCCCCCTCCCGCGGTACTGCTGGGCACCCTCCCAGGGAAATCTTGAATTATGACTCTTGGCTACGTATTAATTTTTGTGATGTAGTAAAATGACGTTTTCTAGTTTTGTTTAGTTAATATTATTTTGTTGTGTTCAAAAATGTGTTAATTTTTATTTTTTAGAAAATTTGTAGGTATTTATGTAATCTACAGGAACACGGTTTGATAACCAAGTCTATAAAATTTATTGATAGAGAAATTCATGTAAACGTTTTTTTTCAAAAAATGTGTATTTATATTATCCTTCATTTTTTAAAAACAAAAACCCTAGGCCCCCCTGGGTTCAACCCCAGGCCCCCCCAGGACAAATTGCTAGTTACGCTAATGGTATTGACTATATCCATTCGAAATATCTTGAGAACGGTTGCTCGTAGCGATTTTTAGCAAGAGACATTTTTTACATAGAAAGTCACAAAAATTTATATTTTTTGACTCAGTAGTTTTATACAGGTACGGACGAAAAGTTATTACTCTTCAAAACAGGTAAAAGTGTTAAAACACATGTAGGTGGCCCCCTACAAACAGGACTCATATTGACATCAAAATCAAGTTTCTCACGTCAAAAAACTCCCAGACACCAACTTTCGTCCAAATATTGACATCATTTCAGAAACTATTTGGAAAAAATCGAAATAAAAATGAAACTTCTACACCCTGTATCTCCGAAACTAAGCATTTTAGGACATACATTTATACGAACTTTTTTACTTATTTTTATCTGCAGAATATGCTGCCGATGTTTCCGGAATACAGTTCGGATCACCCTGTATATTCATTGTTTATTTTTTTGTCAACAATTATTGACTTTTCAATCTTGAGACAATCTTGAGAACGATTGCTCGTAGCAATTTTTTTATCAAGAGACCTTCTTTACGTAAAAAATAACGGAAATTTATATTGTTTCATTCAGTAGTTTTATACAGATATGGAAGAAAAACAGTTAAAAAAACGTAGGTGGCGCCCCCTGCCAGTAGGAGTCATATTGACATCGAAATCAAATTTATCATGTCAAAAAACACCGAGGTACCATTTTTTAGCCAAATATCTGAAAGTTAAGTTCTAAAATATCTAAAGTTAAGTTCAGAAATTATTTGGATAAAACCGAAATGAAAAAAAATGAAAAATGAAACTTCCTCGTTGTCGTAAATGTATATGTATCTCCGAACTAAGCATTTTAGGACATAAATTTATACGATTTTTTTTACTTACTTTTATCTGCAGAATATGATGCCAAAATTTTCCGAATACAATTTGGACCATCCTATATAATGGATTATTTTATTCGTTCCGTTAAACGATTATCTGATTTTTTTTCAGCCCACAAATGGAAGGTTCCTTGCATTTGATTATCTCCAATTCTATGTTGGCAACGCTAAACAGGTAAATTTATAACAATTTTTTTATGCTGATAAACCACAGAGAAAAGTCCCATACTCACTTTTCGCTGATTCAGTTCGTCGATGTAATTCGTTGGTTCGTTTAGAAATTCGTCCATTCTGTTCGTGTTATTTCTTTTGATGGTTCCGCCAAAAACCGACCTTCCGTCAAATCCACGAGTATGAGCGTTATACTTTGAGTATTATCCTTTACTATTCATATAACAATAACTTGCATTATATCTTTGAATAATAAGTTTATTTAAGAAAAAAATTATACTGGGTGGGACATCTCATTCGCCTCGGTTTATTATACGAAAACGGAAAGATGTAGAAACAAAATATTTTATCGGTATGTAGTGGAGTAAAAACGATATGAAAATTTTTTTGGAGGTATACCTACATGATATCTACACAGGATTATCAGTTAGGGCTTTGCGCATGTGAAATGACTAATTACGACCTTTTTTGGGGGGGGTCAGAAATTTGTTATCCGGGAAAATGTCAAAAATCTGTCAAAATTGTATAACCATGTTTTTTTACCTTTCCTACGCGATAACTCCTAAACTAATCAACTTATTCACATACTCTTTTTTTAATCGATTGAGAACACATAGGCGATGATAGCTGAAGTAATTAAAGTTCCATAGTGAGTGTATTCTTTTTTGGAAAATGGATTAAACTTCAAACATTAACTTTATTGTATCGTGATTTTCGGTAAGCGAGAAACTTTTTGATTTGAAGGAATTTTTACATAGTAACTGCGTATGAAATAAAGAAAAAATATTGAAAAAGTTTTTAAAACTTGTTACAACATTCTATTATTAATATTTTTAGTTATTCTGATTTAAAGTTATCATTATACCGTGCGCGGGCTGTAGAGACGCCGCGCTATACCGCCCGGTCTGCATCACGTTGTACGGCGTGCTAGATGTGGCATTAATTTATGTTTTAGAGTAAATGTAGAAAATTCTTTTTCAGTAATTATTTAATATCTGAGTAATACATATGTCGGTGTTGATTTAATATGACATTTTATTTTTGTAATAAATAATATAATAAATAAAAAAAACATGAAAAAAACATTATTTTTATTACATAATAAGGACATATCTTGAAGTTTGCATAGGATTGAATCTCTTTTATTAAACTAAGAATTTCTTCTTTTAATATAGGCGTTATTATTTGTGTTTTCTGATTATGCTCTTCATACCACTTACATAGAGATTTAAAAAAAAGCCTAAAAAGAGCATCGGCAACTAAAGTTATTCCTTGAAAAAAGCCAGATTAAGGTGTATTCAGCCTAGCATAAATGTTAATTTCCCATGTAATCATTTAGGATTATTCCGCAATATTTCGCGAGCTTTTGAATAAATGACCAAGTGTGCTGTTATATAAATATGGTTTTATTTTAAAGTTTGTGCTAAATCTACTAATCTTACCATCGAAGTATATATTATGGTATCACATTCGGTAGGTGGATAAGCAAGTAAAATATTTTGGAGACAAAAAATTCGTTGTCAACTAAAGTGTTGTTAAAATCAGTCCAGTTTAAAAAGTTTCTTCGTACTGTGAGCAGTAATTTTCGGCGGCCATGGAACAGAATACTTTGTGGAGAAGAACTATATATTTTATGCATAAATATTATTGCCACAAATGTATGTTAATCAATAAGGTGTTATATAATTAGTTTTATTGATGGTGATGAGGGACTGGAATAGTCAGTCGTTGTATAGTCGTTTGAGAGTCAGTCTAGGCGGGACACGGCTCGTTTTCTATTTTCTGTGTTCAAGTATGAAAAATAATAAAATAATCAAAGCAGTGGTTGTCCTTTAGTCGATTAGTTTAGAGTACTTAACACTGCAAATAATTTGCAATGCTAGATTCTTTTTTTAGATTTTTTTCTTCTTCGAATATTTTTTTTAGATTCTTTTATACCCAACGTAATAGATTTTAATTGGGCTAGATAATATTTATTTGATCTCTAACTAGAACAAAGTGTTGTTACAAAGCCTAATAAGCATGGAACAATGTTAAAATTGAATTAACTTAAAACCAATAATACTTACATTATATGACTACAGTTGAGTAAAAACATAGATATACATAAATATGTATGTATATCGCATTTAATATTAAATAAATATTTATATGTAGAGCCCGCTTTAGAATACGCTTTAATAATTTATTTTATATGATTTATTTAATATTAAATACTATTTGTTCTAGATCAAATAAATATTATCTAGCCTAACATCCTCCATTAAAATCTATTACGTTGGGTAGAAAAGAATCTAAAACAAGAATCTAGCATGGCAAATTATTCGCAGTGTTAAGTAGGAAGAAACTTTTTTAAACTGGACTGATTTTAACAACACTTTAGTTGACAACGAAATTTGCAAAATTTCCAAAATATTTTACTTGCCATTTTTACAATCCACCTACCGAATGTGATACCATATACTTTGATGGTAAGATTAGTAGATTTAGCACAAACTTTAAAACAAAACCATATTTATATAACAGCACACTTGATCATTTTTTATTCAACACCTCGCGAAATTATTACGGAATAGTCCTAAATGATTATATGGGAAATTAACATTTATGCTAGGCGGAATGAACCTTAATCTGGTTTTTTGTCAATATTTGGTATATTTTTGGAGATGGAGGCCTTTTTGTCATTTTTAGGGAAACAGATAATTACGTCTAAAATACTTGTACAAGATGAAAAATAATATTCCAGGGCTATTCGAGGAATAACTTTAGTTGCCGATGCTCTTTTTAGGCTTTTGTTTAAATCTTTATGTAAGTGGTATGAAGAGCATAATCAGAAAACACAAATAATAATACCTATATTAAAAGAAGAGATTCGTAGTTTAATAAAAGAGTTTCAATCATATGCAAACTTCAAGATATGGCCTTATTATGTAATAAAAATAATGTTTTTTCATGTTTTTTTTATTTATTTATTATTTATTACAAAAATAAAATGTCATATTAAATCGACACCGACATATGTGCTACTCAGATATTAAATAATTACTTAAAAAGAATTTTCTACATTTACTCTAAAACATAAATTAATGCCACATCTAGCACGCCGTACAACGTGATGCAGGCCGGGCGGTATAGCGCGGCGTCTCTACAGCCCGCGCACGGGATAATGATAACTTTAAACCAGAATAACTTTAAAAATGTTAGTAATAGAGGGTTGTAACAAGTTTTAAAAACTTTTTCAATACTTCTTCTTTATTTCATACGTAGATACTATGTAAAAATTCCTTCAAATAAAAAAGTTTCTCGCTTACCAAAAGTCACGATACAATAGAGTTAATGTTTGAAGTTTAATCCATTTTCCAAAAAAGAATACACTCACTATGGAACTTTAATTACTTCAGCTATCATCGCCTATGTGTTCTCAATCGATTAAAAAAAAGAGTATGTGAATAAGTTGATTAGTTTAGGAGTTATCGCGTAGGAATGGTAAAAAAACATGGTTATACAATTTTGACAGATTTTTGAATTTTTCCAGATAAAAAATTTCTGACCCCCCCAAAAAGGTCGTAATTAGTCATTTCACATGCACAAAGCCCTAACCGATCATTTCATAAAGATGTTATGTGGTTATACCTTCAAAAAAATTTTTTCGAGAAGGAAGCGACTTTTCTCAGTGATTTTACTCGACTAATATGTGGGGAGACAATGTGCACAATTTAAAATTATTTTGAAATTAACAGGGTGTTTCAGAACTAAAAGATCCATACCAAAGTTATATTTTTCTTATGGAACTTCGGTATTTTATTTAATTTTTGGATTCCTGGGACCAAAAAAGGCATTTATTATACGGGTTAAATATGTTTAAAATCTTTGGTTTTTGAGATATTTAAAGATATTTAAATTTACATGCTACAATAGAATCGATTATTAACACCCTGTACATTAATTTTTAATTAATTCTTATGCTGAGTTTAAAGGTAGAGAAATAAACTTTACTGAAAAATGGTATTGCTTTCTTAAATTTATACAGGGCTATCAAAAGTTGCTGATCTGTTTTAAGGATATATTTTATATAAAAACTTCGTTATTTCAAATGCAACACCCTGTATTTTTTTAAACAAATCGAAGCAGATTCAAATGCTCTTTCAAACTATATTGGGTTTCCTATACCTATCTAGCTCAGATTTTGAATAAAAAGCCGATTTTTAAATAATAATACTTCAATCAAGATGGCTGGTGTCGCCATGGCAACTTTCTAGTGTCTATTTTCAGAGTGGACATTAGTTTATGGATATTATTATTTATAATTTATAACAATTTACTTAAATTTAAAAAGCAGTAAGTATCTGCTGGTAGAACGAATAGATAGGTTACTAGTGATTTTATTTTGTGAGGAAAATTGCTGCTTGGCCTCAAGGGCGTATGCTTAAATATATCCATATAGGAATTTTCCTGATAAACGTCCCTTTGAAGGACTACTTCAGAGAAAAAAAAAATTACCGTCTTATTTCGCAGAACTGGCAGTGTGTGGTTTCTAAAAAACCTATTTGACAGAAACCTGTCGTTGGAAGTGAAGAAAATGAATTAGCTCTTTTATAGAAAATCCATATATCTACCAGTCATTGTAAAATAAATCAAAGAACTACTTCTTCGTTTTTCTTGATAGAATAATAAATATTATTTATTAAATATTATTTGTTAAATATTATTTACTAAATATTATTTATTAAATATTATTTATTAAATTATTGTAGGTAAATTAAATAAAAGTAAACTGGTATAAATTTAAATAAGTCCATAAACTAATTTCGATTTTGAAAATAGTTACTAACTGTCACTAGAAACTTGCCATGACACTAGCCCTCTTGGTTGCCATTTTATTGAAAAATTAATCTTTATTCAAAATCTGAGCTAGTTAGGTATAGGAAACCGTAATATAGTTTGAAAGAGCATTTGAATCTGCTTCGAGTTATTTAAAAAAATACAGGGTGTTGTATTTGAAATAACGAAGTTTTTATGTAAAATATATTCTTAAAATAGATCAGAAATTTTTGATACCCCTGTATCAATTTAAGGAAGCAATAACATTTTTCTGTAAAGTTTATTTCTCTATCTTTAAACTCAGCACAAGAATTAATTCTGAAAAGTAATGTATAGGGTGTTAATAATCTATTCTATTGTAGCATGCAAATTTAAATGTCTTTAAATATCTCAAAAACCAAAGATTTTATACATATTTAACACTTATAATAAATGCCTTTTTTTGGGCCCAAGAATCTAAAAATGAAATAAAATACGGGGTGTTCCGTAAGAAAAAATATAACTTTGGTATGGATCTTAGTTCTGAAATACTGTGTCTATTTCAAGATAATTTTAAATTGTGCACTTTTTGCCTCCCCACATATACCCATAAAATATTTTGTTTCTACATCTTTCCGTTTTCGTATAATCAACCCACGCGAATGAGGTGCGCCACCCTGTATATAAAAAGTTTTCTTAAGCTTCATTCGGAACTTAGAAAATTAGTGGATTCAATTAGCGTAGAAGTTTGTTCCTCTAATTTCAATGTAAGCATTCACAACGTCAAAATTAGTGGTAGTAATCTTCAATTAGTGGAAAAAGTTAACAAACTTTTCCACTAATTATACTTAAAAAATTGCGAGAAATGTCATTTTGGCATTTGATTATCATCCGTCAAGAGAAATTGGGGTTAGAAATCAAAAGTTTATTGTTTTATGAACTAAATATTAGGCTTTCTCTATGGATACAGCTGTTACTAGGATATTCTATTAATTTTAATTGTGTTTTTTAGACATTGTGAATGGTCGTAATCTAAAAAGTATAAAGGGTAATTGAATCAACTAATCTATTCTGCTAATTGCGAGGTTCTTAAGCTTAAAGCTTCATTCAGAACTTCGAAATTAGTGGAATAATAGTGGATTCAATTAGCGTAGAAGTTTGTTTCTCTAATTTGAATTTAAGCATTCAGAGCTTCAAAATTAGTGGTAGTAATTTTGGTAGTGAATGTTATATATAGTTAACAAACTTTCAACTTTTTCCACTAATTATACTTCAAAATTTCCGAGTAATGTCATTTTGACCTTGAATTTATTGTTTTATAAGCTGATTATTAGGCTATTATTAGGCTATTTCTATGGCAAGCTGTTGCTAGGATATTCCATTAATTTTAAATGTATTTTTTGACATTGTGAATGATCGTACATTTTTAAGTATAATGTGTAATTGAAATCACTAATTTATTACACTAATTTCTAGGCTCTCAATGAGGCTCCTAAAACCTTTTTTAACTAAAAATTTCTACTACTACGAATATTTTATTATACAGTTTGTCAGTGGCGTATCCAGGATTCATGCCTGGGGGGGTCAATAACTCAATATTATACCTAAATATATATTTTTTTACATTAACAAGTAAGTACTTACCTAATTACAGCTAGGTACTATGGTAAATAGTAGGAATAAATAAATAAAAATATGTTTCTTAGGAAAATGGTTTAATAAGTAACATTACATCACAAAACAGCAAAAAATAATCATTAACACAAAAATTAAAGAAACAAATAACAAAAGAAGAAGAAACAAACAAAAGGCCAAGTGAATAAAGAAAAAGCACAGATACAAATAAAATTAAATAACAATATCCAGCTTTTTGGCTTTTACCTGCATTTCATTATGTACCTCTTCTGTACTAACAGATATTTCTGGATACATATACAAAAGGGACAAGCCATTTAGTATGTCCTCACTTAAGGTGTTACGTAGGTAGGACTTTAATAATTTTAGGGTTGAAAATTTCCTTTCAGGTGTTGCCATACAAACTGGTAGTTAAGTGCAAAATTTTTTTAATAAAATAAATATGTTAGGAAATAGTTCTTGGTCACATATTACCAGGGCATCGAGTGCGGAACTTGGGTAGTCTTCTGGTGTATAGTCTTCAAATATTCTATGCCAGAGCTTAAATTTAGCCGAAACTACAGAAAATGAATAGTTTTCTAAGTCGTTTTTATAAAAATCTAGCATATATTTTAGATTCGATACTCATTATTGGATTTTTTATTTAAGGCGGGAAAAAGAGAGCTAAATGACCGTAGTATGTTTTTGTGTTTAACAAACCGATCTTCCAAATGTCATACTACGTGATCTTAAAAAGAAATACAGATTGGAAATCTGTAATAATCTTGAGCAGTTTCAGTTTTAAAATTCGGCCTGTTTTTTTGTCCACTAGTTATTCGTTTTTTTTTTATTTCCTGTCCAAACAATAATTCGTTCATGTTTCTGTTTGCTTCTTCAAAAATATCTGCGAAGCTGGTATTTAAATTATTGTTTAAAATATAAAGTGGACAGGCGCGCGTTGTGCCTGGAGGGGGCAATTGCCCCCTTTGCCCCCCCCTGGATACGCCACTGCAGTTTGTATAGAACTATCTTTAGTCGGCATTTAAAAAAAAAACATCGGGATGTGAATAAAATTGCGTGTTGTTATGGGTTTTGTTGTACTATAGCTGCTAAAGTACTACTTCATGACAAATTATTTATTTAGACAATTAAAAATTAATAAAAGAATCCAATTTGGGTCATATTTCAGAGAACGGTATGACACGATTGTTGCGACATACGTAACTTCACAGTTTCGCCATTTTTAACTCATGATTGGAATTTTCATCTACCTATATGTAAATATAGGTACTAAAAAGCATACGCACAGGGTGCTATTTGAAATTTTCGCTTCGGCATGATATGCAATAAATGGCGGTTTGCGCAACAATCTTGTTGTCACCCGGTATGTACAGGGTGGTCGAAATTGGACTGTTTGGACAAAGAAAACCTATTTCCTGACTAGATAGAGCAAAACCGACATAGATGTCGTGGGCTCGATTTATTTTTTTTTATTTTCTAACCTAACCTAACCAATATAATATTTTAAATGGAAATCATAATTGGCTATGAACTTAAAAAAATGCTGGCGTTTAACCCTTTCCAACGATATAAAGTTGTGGGTATCCACTTCTAAGAATGAGAGAAATATTAGGGTTTTTGATCTTTATATCGAAGCGGGCCTCGATTTTATGTTGACCTATTTGCCTAATTATTTTTATCACAATTTAATATTTTATATTATTGTTTACCTGCATAATTAAAGACTTTGGAAATGGTAAATTAATATACTATATTAGTATTAGTAATTACAATTAAAATCGATAAAGTAAACAAAGAACAAAACTAAAAAAAGTATTTTTTGAGTCGCGGATATGGTTTACTAAAAAAAATCATCAAAGATGTTTAAACTGAGCACCTCCTTGTTGAGCACACAATAAACATCTTTTACGCACAGAGTTACAACAATTTAAGGTCTTATAAATTTCCCCCATAAAAAAGTCGAAAGGAGTTAAATCACAAAATATGGGGCCCCTTGTTCCAGTCCAATTCTCTCTAAATTCTCCATTTAATAGTTCCGTTGTAACCCTGGAGTTTTTATTGTAATTGGTAATACTAATATAGAATGGTGGATTTACCTTTTCAAAAGTCTTTAATTATCCAGACAAATAATAATATAGAATTTTAAATTGTGATCAAAAATAACTAGGCAACTAGGTCAACACAAAATCAAGGCCCGCTTCGATACAAAGATAAAAACCTAATATTTCTCTCATTCTTAGAAATAAATACACGTAACTTTATATCGTTCGAAAGGGTTAAACGGCAGCATTTCTTTAAGTTCATAGCCAACTATGATTTCCATTTAAAAAAGTATATTTTTATTATTTCTCACAAAAAGAGCAAGCATAGAAAAAAAACTACGCCACTGGATTGGGCTTAAAAAAGTGCCTTAGGGCTCGAACACACTGACGACCAGGTCGCACCGGCCAGGCCGCAGCTACCTCTAAAACCATTGAATCAAATGATATAGCGCACACTAACGTCCGGGCCGTCCGTTGGTCGTTGCGACCAGAAGACTGCACGGAAATATTATTATTTTCTGCCGCTTGTTGCCGGTTTTCTTCCAAATTAATAATTTTTCAGATGAAATCCCTCAAATTCAAGGTACAATATTTTATTTTCTATAAGATATAGGGCAGAAAATCCAAAGAAATAGTATACAGACTGGATCAAAGGTAAACTTAAATCTAATCCTTTTTTTTTATCAAGGGTCGATTCCAGTAAAAACTGCAAACATTTTTATATGACATACCGACTCTATTTATGGTTGGTATGATACCTGTTATTATACTTTTGAGTTTCGATGTTAAAAAATAAAAAAAATAATATTTAAAGTTTTTCTACAACCACTTGTTTTTTTTATTAAATTAGTTTTTTTAGTTGTATTGTAGTCATGTACAAGGAGGACAACTGTATTTTAAATATTATATTTAATTTAACGTTTTTCAAACAGGGTTCATTAGACTATATTTCTCCTAGGTACATTATTTTGAAAAAAAATTAAGAAAGTAACTTAAACATTCATAAAAATAGAAATAATTACTGTAGATTCTTCGTTATATTGTAAACATTGAAATAACTGGAAGCTAAACTTTCTACCTGCTTATATTTAGAGCCAGTGTCTAACGATCTTTTTTTACGATGGTCCTAATATGTTTACTTCTAAAGTCGATAAGGGCGCCATATCAGTAGAAAAAAGAAACAGAATATCTCCATTTTTGTCGGTCGCGCGTACACAATGCTTTTTGTTTGTTGTGAATAGCAACTTCGCTTTTTAGTTAACTCGGATATTTTAACATTTCTGAAACAATATTTTCTAATTGGTAAAACGTAAAAAATCGTTAGATTTGACAACTCTGTTGAAACTGGTCGTTTATCTGGCCGCAGCTAAAAACGCAATACATCGGGCCAGCCGACGGCCAGGTCGTTGCGACCTGGTCGTCAGTGAGTTCGAGTCTTAAGAACGTTATTACAGAATTTTATTATTCCGCGAAATACAAAAATTATGGGCAATTTTCCAAACGGTGAAAAATTCAAAAAGACCCCGTATCTCAGTTGACAGTGAGAATATCAACAGGCGGTTTACGCCATTAAACGTGTTTCAGAAATCGAGCCCATGATATCTATGTCGGTTTTGCTCTTATCTAGTCAGGAAATAGGTTTTCTCTGTTAAAACAGACTAATTTCGACCACCCTGTACAAACTATCAATGGATTTTTATTTTATTTTTAGGCTGCTAGCTACTACGTAACAAGACTAGGTTTCAAACCCATCGCTTATAAAGGGTTAGAAACGGGAGAAAGACAATACGCTTCTCACGTTGTTCAACAAAACAAGGTAACTAATTTTGTTAATAAATTTAGTAAAAATACGAATATTGTGTGGTGGGAAAAAAGAACGTCAAACGTCAGATTTTCCTTGAAATGACGATCGGTGACATTCTCCAGAATTTGTTAAAGTAAATAAGATCTTCAAAATGTGGTTTATTGGGAAATATTATGATGAATGTATTTTACGCCAAACACAAAATATTAAAATTCCTTATTTGCATTGCAAAAGACTTTGTTAGAATTTCATTAATTAATATTAATCGCTATTACTAGTTGTAAGAAATTAATATATCATTTAGTAGTTTATTTCTTATTATTTATAGATAATATTCGTTTTTACGTCTGCCTATGGCTCAGGCGACGAAGAATTTAACAATCATGTTGTGAAACATGGAGACGGAGTTAGAACTGTGGCGTTTGCTGTTGAAAACCTTGAAGGAATTGTGAAAGTATGTTTATATTAATATTAATAATAATTGATTTATATTTGTCGTAGTAATATTATAGTATCCGCGTTATACGTTATATAAAAATCACTAATCGCTTTATAAAACTCAGCCAGATTCTAAAATAATCATTTGTTTTATGTCATAAGCTATTTTATAAACTGACCGATAAAATATCAAGCATATTCTCAAGCAGAAATATCAGCTGTTTGCCTCTTACAAAAATTGATTGAAATTTTTTTGAGGGTAAAAGTTACACATATACACAGTACATATGTTTGTACTAAAAATGTGTCGACAGATGGAATATTTTTCGAAAATAACATGTGACACCACTGGCATTTTTTCTCTTGTTAGCAAAATTGTGTAAGCCATTTAATGTCGCTTAAAGGTATATTGATATTTTGTCGATTTCGATCTCTTTGATGTAGAATGTAGAATGAGTGAGGGGGGGATTAGTCACTGCGACATTAAAAGATCTATTCTGCCTCCTTCCTTGAGTCATCACACAGTCTATAACCCATCATACCCCTGTTGTAGAGGGGACAGGGTATTTCCGATCCTCCTCTGACAACAGTTCTTCCTCCGAGGGTACACAGCCTTCCACGGTTGGAGTTTGCCCTTCCGTGCCGCCCTTCACAGTCGATGAGCTTGCCTCCGGCTGAGGTACCCGTGAGGTGGAGGCTGGAGGATCTGTCTCCATTTTTTCCACCTCTTTAACTTGTTCTCTCCTTAGACCAGATACCGGTGTTGTCCCGTATCTATAATAGAGGATATGCCCCTCTTTCTCTATTGCCTCCTTGGATTTGAGGTCAATTCCTATTGTGAGCACCTGACCATGATCCTCATCCCTCGAGTTGATGACTCGCCAACTAGATGTCCTTACATTGAAGTCCTTCGTGGAGCAGTCGGCGGTATCTCCGTGCTTCTGATCCGCTAAGACCTACTTTCAGAGGATCGTCTACCCGGCCTGGATCAACCAGGCAACTTGTGTCGCTTATTGGGTCTAGAGGTAGACTCCCGACCTTTACTAGAGGAGGTGGTAGCTTGTGTGCCACTTGTGGACGCGGGCCTCGCTGAAGTGTCAGCCGCTTCTCCTGTAGTTCCCTTTGGGATTGGTCCCTTGAAACTTTCATTCATAGTGTTCCCAGTGTTACTAGGGGTTTTCCCCACAGCTTCACCGGTGGTCTTTTTATGATTGTTTGATCTCATAGTGTTCCCACGAGTAGCTAGGGTTAGTCAGTCTACTTCTACAGAGCCCCGCATGTAGAGTAAGAGGTAAATACAATGGGGTGCCCCCTGGTGCCTCAAGGTTGAGACCAGTAGAGGCTAGTCTCCATCTAGCCACGCATCCCTTTGACCTGGTCCCACCATCGCATCGTAGGATTTAAGTTTTTTGGTGAGGTTGTCTCCTCTTGGTCCGGGCGGTTAAGCCAAGACCCCCCACACCCTCTACCCGCGAGACTTGACCACAGACAGTAGAAGATGCCTGGTATATATCTTGGTGCAATTCCCTGGCCATGACACTACAACCAGAGATAAGACGATGAGTGAGATTCTTCTTAGACCAAGCCAAAGTGCTAGAGGGGATTTCCCTCAGCACCTGACCAGGAGCTTTCCCACCAACGACAAGGTCTTGCATCTCCTAGGGGAATATCTCTTTGATAAGATAAACGCAATTTTATTAATCACAATTAATAAAATTACAATAATAAAGTATTTAAGTATTTAATCTATTTTATTATTAAATTTTATTGAAATTTATAACACTGATGTACAGAGTAGTCGAAATTGGTTTGTTAACAGAGAAAACCTATTTCTTGACTAGATAGAGCAAGAAAAGAAGAGAAATATCTACAACCATGAATCTATTTTTCTGTGCCGATTGAAACCGGTCTTCTGGTATCGATTGAAGCTGGTCTTTCGGTACCGGTACCAAAATCGGTCTTTTTTTCGGAAACCGGTATACTGGTCTTGTAAAAGACGATACCGATACCGGAATATTTCAAAAGTACCGGTTCTAGTACCGGTATACCGGAAGACCAAACATGCCTAAAGGAGGGTACCCTCAAAAATTATATTTTTCATTTTATAAAATAGCTAAACGTTCAAACCACATTACGAAATGATACAAAAAAACTGATTATATTAGAACGTGGTAAGGTTTTCTAAAGTGGCATTTTATAAAACGGCGAATTTTACAATTTTTCTGGTTACGTTGTATTAAAACCAGTCTAAATATTATCTTTTCAATTTTAGAGAGCCAAAGAACAAGGAGCCGAAATAGTTAAAGATATCTGGGAGGAATCCGATTTTCAAGGAATAGTTCGTTTTGCTACCATTCGTACTGTAAGTAATAATCATAGATAAATGGAACAAGTTTAGATTCCCATAAGGACAATGTAAATACTATTGGGCGCTATTCTTGCAACGATCGCGACCCAAAGCTTTTGATAATTTCGGAGCGGTTCGGCTTTTTCCGGAATTATGTCCCCAAATATATTATTTATTCAAATTTATTCTTAATTTCTTTTAATTTTATATCATCATCTCACAAACTACCTTACAACACACTGGTTATCTCTAAATAACAAATAGTGATCAATCCATTTGCTCTTTTTTCATTTACATTCTATTTATAATTTCTCGTTCTAATTCTATTGTAATTTTAAATAAAATCTTCGACTGTCTAATAAGGTTTCCAATACAATGTTTTTTTTTCAAATAATTAGAGTATTTTTATTTGAAGTTTCATTCAATATTTAAAACTTCCAGACAATAGGACTTTTTACATAACAATTTACATCAAAGGCTATATTTTGTTTTCTCAAGACAGTTAAGTAAACAAAACATTATCAGCTTTAAATTGAAAATTTATTATTAAAATAACAACTAATATGTGTAGTTAAAAATATAGTATGGAATCAAACAAGGGCGGAGTAAATTGAGGGAGGGGGGGAGGGGACTAGACACAAGACTTTACTCAAAGTACATACTCCGGAGTCGTTTATGACATAATAAATCTATACTAATATATAAAATCCTTAAGTGACTGACTCACTGATTAATCATGATCCTGCTCAAACCACTTAACGTAAGAAGCTCAATTTTGGCATACAGGATAATTCTAGGTTCGATAGGAAGGGATTTTTCGAAATTCCAGTTCCAAGGGGGTGAAACCACCCCTCAAATATTAAAATATTTTTTATTTAAAAAACGGTCAAATTTCCGAAAAGACGCTTAAACACGTATATTTTATTTTGTTTTTTACATATTTTAAGATTTTTTAAAAATGTATACAGGGTGTTTCGAAATATCTGGTCATTGATTAATCACGATCCTGCTTAAAGCGCTTGACGTAAAAAGCTGATTTTTGGAAAACGGATTGGCTTTAGGGTGTAGAGTGTAGAGGTTCGATAAGAAGGGATTTTTCGGAACTCGAATTCTAAGGGGGTGAAACCACCCCTCAAATATTAGAATATTTTTTATTTAAAAACCGGTGAGTTTTTCGGAAAAACTCTTAAACACGTATATTTTATTTTGTTGTTTTACATATTTTAAGATTTTTAAAAAATTTATACCAGGTGTTTCATAAAATATGACCATTGAATAATCACGATTCTGCTTAAACTGCTTGAGGTTTAACGCTTATTTTTGGTAAACGTATTGACTGTGGGGTGTAGAGGTTCGATAAGGAGGGGTTTCTCGAATCTCAAATTCCAAGAGAGTGAAAACGCCCCTCAAATATTACAATATTTGTTATTTAAAAAACGGTTAGTCTTTCGGGAAAACGCTTGGACACGCATAATTTATTTTGTTTTTTTACATATTTTGAAATTTTTTAAAAAATAATACAGGGTGTTACAAAAAGTTGGGTAATTGATTAACCACGATTCTGCTTAAACTGCTTGACTTAAAAAGCTTATTTTTGACAAACGGACTTTTCGAAAGTCAAATTCCAACGAGATGAAACTAGCTCTCAAATATTACCAAGTTGTATAATAATATCGCCATATTGTTTTTTCTCATGCTGACATAAATGTGCGAAAATTTTATCCAGTTTGTATGTTAATGGAAATTCTTGCTTTGCTTTATCATCACCATTACAAATGAATAATTCGACACTAGCGAAGTCGCGGGTACATGCTAGTTAATAATATAGTATTACATCACTGACCCGAAGGGGGGTTCGGTTAGGTTAGCTCTTTATTTTAAAAAAAACTAAGGTGATGATGGTTCCAGAAAAACGAAACGTCTTAAGTGATTTTTGATGTCACCAAAGGTTTCTTTTTATTTTTGTTTTATTGAATCGCTGGAGAAACCTTTGTGTAATACTTCATAATTTTAGAACAGGTTTTTATTTATATTTACTTTATAATCGTTCACACCCTAATTTTACCCTCCTTGGGGATGAATTGGGGGGATTAATCGCTTCATATAGTCATTGAGTTACTTAAGAGACCTTTTTAAATTGTTAATAATAAAATTTCATATTCTTAGAATGAGATTTTTACAAATTTTTATACAAATTTCCACCCACTAATTTTACCTCTTTAGGGGATTTACATAAATCGCCTTTCACTGCTCACTTACGTCACTTAGCGATTAGCGAACCTTTTTTTTTTGGTTGAAGTTTAGGTATATGTGTTTAATTAGGAATTAGCTTTGGATATTAGCAATCAGAATAGCGATTCTAACTTTGCCGACCTTTTTCCAAAAACTATGTTCAAAACACTTAATTAGGTTATGTATATTATTCTGGATATTATTATTTATTATTAGTGTTCTATATCCCAAATTTAGATGATTACATAGTGTATAAAAATTAAAAACATTTACGTTTATAGTATGGAGATACAGTGCACACATTCGTCGACAGATCTCTTTATACTGGACCATTCTTACCTGGTTTCGTGTCTGTTTCAGATGATTCCTTAGGAAAAAGCTTGTAAGTTGACACACAGATTATTATTAATATATACTAACGAAATATTTATAAATAAATTAAATTATTTGGGTTCTTATGGATGCACTTGAACTTGTTTTATTCAAATATTAGTACTTTTATATCATATATCTCATAAAGGTTATAATTTAAGACCTAGAGGTGCTTTTAATATGGGATTCAGAAATTGTTAAATGTTCCACAGTTATAAGTGTTCCGTTAATAAAAATATTTCGGGAAACATTTCAAAAACTCTTGTCGTCCATTATATCCAAAAAAGTCCTATGGGTATTTCGCCACTGAAAGAAAATCTACAAAATAAAATAGTTATTTTTTGTAAACACTGCAGCGTCAATCCAACAGAGACTAATTGTCAGCAGTGGCTTACTAATGAACAAATTTACCTAACGGACAAAAAAATGCTTAACGTTTCGGAAAGTATATCTCTTTCAAAGAACAAAAAAAAAACTATTGAAAATATCTAAATGCAAATATTCGAAAACCACTTTAGTTTTTTTTAAACAGATATGTCTACAAAAACCGTTGACGTTCTGTCTGTGGTTCTGTTAAAAATGAATTTTTAAAAAACATCTGAATGAATTTTTAATAGAACGTCAACGGTTTTTGTAAACGTATTTGTTTAAAAAAAACTAAAGTGTTCTCGAATAGTTGTATTTATGTAGATATTTTAAATAGTTTTTTTTCTTTGTTCTTTGTATTTTTTTGCTTCCGACGACAGAAAGAGATATACTTGCCAAATCAAACCAAGCACTTTTTTGGCCGTTAGGCAAATTTGTTCATTAGTAAGCCACTGCTGACAATTAGTCTCCGTTGGATTGACGCTGTGTTTAAATCTACAAAATAAAATAACTATTTTATTTTGTAGATTTTCTTATAAATATATATATATATATATATATATATATATATATATATATATATATATATATATATATATATATATATATATATATATATATATATATATATATATATATATATATATATATATATATATATATATATATATATATATATATATATATATATATATATATAAGAAAATATATATATACGGGATTTTTGACTAGACATTGGTTGTCCATTAATCAAGCATGCAGCTACTGCTGCTTTCCCGTTCACCTTCGCCAAACCTCTCTGTCAAATGCATCCAGTTCTTCCAGCTCTCTGGATGTCATCGCTTGCCTAATGGTGTTGTTCCACGACCTTCTTGGTCTACCTCGCTTTCTTCTTTGTGGAGGACTCCACTGAAACAGACGTTTCGGCCATCGATCTTCCGGTATTCTTAATAGATGGCCAAACCACTTGAGACCTCTGATTTCGACCCTGTCTATAATTGTCTCTGGAGCATTCATTCGGTGTCTAATCTCTATGTTGGTAATTCGGTCCATTTTCGATACACCTGCGCTCCTTCTGAGATAGTCCATTTCGACTGCTGCATACTTCGCAACCATAGCACACCACAGATTCCACCAAGATTTGTCCCAGCCGTTTTTGGTTCTAAGAGAGAGAGATGCTGATCCCACCACAATGAATTCAAGCATCCCACTACTCTCTTGCCAGCTTGAATGCCCTGTTTAGTCACGATTGACCCTAAATATTTGAAGTTGTTGACCTGTGTGACCTGAGTATCATCGGTAATCAGAACTTCAAAGGCCGCTTCACTATTGACTACTAGATATTCTGTTTTTTTAAGACTTACTTGTAGACCCCACTTCTCATATTGTACATAGAGTCTTCTCATCATATATTCAAGGTTAAACGCATCCTGCGCAAGCACCACCTGGTCGTCAGCAAAATTTAAAGTGAACAATTTTTGTGCCCCTATAGGAATACCCATAGGTTCACATTGTCTTTTCCATTCTTCTAGCGCGACTTCTACATAGGCGTTGAAAAGCAAAGGGAAGAGACTGCAGCCCTGTCTGAGACTCTTTGTGGTTAGTATAGGTTCAGACAGTCGATTTCCTACCTTTATGATACATTATTATTGTACAGTTCTTTAATTATTTTTAAGAGATCCTTATCCACGTCTAGCCGTTCGAGGGCCTTCCACAATTTTTGACGGGGTATTGTATCGTAGGCTTTTCCAAGATCTACAAAAGCCAAGTGAACTTCCTGTTCTACGGATATTTGTTTTTCCAGAAGCTGCTGAAGTATGAAAAGGTAGTCAACACAAGATCTGCCCGGTCTAAATCCACTTTGGTCCTCTCCAATTTTATGGCCAATATTTACTCTAAGTTTGGATTGTAGAATTTTACTAAACAACCTACCCATCGTACAATTCACACTTAGTCCTCTGTAGCATCCAGGGTCTCTCCGATTTCCCTTTTTGAATATGGATACTAAATGAGACGTTTTCCATTCTTGGGGTATTCTATTGATTGCTAGGCACTTATTCATAAGGGCTACCAAACGTTCGATCAGAGCGTAGCCCCCGCATTTTAGTAGCTCAGCTGGGATATTACCTGGACCTGGAGATCTTTTATTTTTCATCTTATTAAGTTCTTTTTTTACTTCTGCCACTGATATATTTAGTTTTGTTTCTAGATGTTCTTCTATATTGGCTGAGCCTTCTGCTATGTCCTCTGGCCTACTTTCAATTAATAGTGCCTTGTAGTGGGATGTCCAGGTTTTTAGGTCAATCCATGTGTTGTTCCTTACCTTTGTATCTGATTTTAGTTCTCTAATAGTTCTCCAGACTTCTGTGCTCTGGGCACCTCCTATCATGCTCTCAATCTCCACGCATTTGTTTTCCCATGTTCTGTTTTTTTCTTGTTTTATTGCTTGTCTGACTTCGTTGTTTCTAAGTTTGTATTGGTACCTGTTCTCCGTTGTCCTATTTGTAAGCCAGTTGTTATAAGCCTTATGTTTTTCTGTTATTAAGTATTTAATTTCGTCAGTGAGCCACGACGGTTGCCTTTTTTCGTGTTTTCCAGCTTCGTATCCCAAAGCTTCATGTGCCGCTTGATATAATGCTTTTTTGATGTTTTCATGTTCCGTCTCAATGTTTTCACTTATTTTATGGGTTTCTAAGGCATGCTTTAATCTCTGTTTAAACAGATACTTGGTGCTTTCATTATATAATGATCTTAGGTTGTATTTTTTGTTTTCATGGACAGGCGTTTCAGTGTATTCTACTCTTTCTCGATGTTTTATAACTGACTTCCGATGAAAAGGAAAAATGAGCTTTGCCAAAACCATGTAGTGGTCCGACCCACAGTTAGCTCCACGCTGAACTCTGCAATCGTCAATTTTTATGTTTTTCGATGCTTGCTTTACTATTACATAGTCCAGAATAGATTTTTGCTGTAGAGACGGTCTTTCCCAAGTGAATCTGTGGATATTCTTGTGGTTGAAAAATGTATTTGTTAATTTGAGTCCGAAAAGTTCACAAAGTTCCACCAATCTTTCTCCAGAGTTGTTGATAATTAGCTCTCCATATTGTCCTACTATTTGGCTATTCAAACTAGAACCAACTCTAGCATTGAGATCTCCTGCTAATATAACATCCTGCGCTGGTTTAATTTTTTCAAGGATTGCTGTTAATTTATTATAGAATTGATCCTTGACTACTTGATTACAGTCATCCGTGGGTGCATATACACCTATTATTTTTGTTTCTTGTCCATAAAGGTTCATTGTTGCTATTATAATTCTCTCCGATATACACTCGTAATCTTTTAGATATTTTCGATGTTTTTCTTTAATAAGAATAGATACCCCAGCGCTAGCTCTCATGGACTTACACACCCCTGACCATAGGTGTATGTACCCATCCAACATTTCCTCTCCATTTCCCTTCTTCATATATTCAGACACAATAATAACATCGATGTTTAACTTATCCAACTGGTTTAAAATCTCTGGAGTCTTACTGGTCATACTGTTCATATTCCATGTTGCCAATCTCAAAGTCCGTTTGGTTGCTAAAAGTCGTCGTCGTAAATTTCCATCTAGTTTCCGAGGCTTGGTTATGGTACATTGAGCAGTTTAACTATCTTTTCCGAAGAATGGGTTGCTAACCCATTGCTCCAACCCCCAGACTTTGGAGGACCAGGATTTTCTGTCGGGGTTATCTCCCTTAGCCAATATAAACCAGTTTTAAGGCGCCGGTTACTCGCCTTCACCCTCTTCCGTTTGCTACACAACATACATCCATTGTACGCCCTGCATTGCCCAGAGGTCACGACAAGGACGTGGAAGTAGGATTTGTCTATACGCTTTGGTAAGCTAAAGGCATTTCCCGGAGTTTTATTGTAACAAAAGTCTTGGCTACCTTTGTCACCTCCGGGACCTCAGTCTAGACCATTTGACCTCCTTGTAGACTATACTTGTAGATTTTCTTCCAGTGGCGAAATACCAATAGGACTTTTTTGGATAGATGAATCCGCCACATAGGTATATGATAGGACATTTTTTATCATCCATTATAATCTAAAACTGACATTTATATGCACGCTTTCTCTTGTTTTCGGTTTTGTTTTAGATAAAACGCTTCTTATCGTAGTTCCAGACTTTAAAACAGTTTTTTTATGATACTGTTTGGCTATTCGTCTGATCTTTTCTGACTTTAATTATTGTTACAGGCCACCAGGGAAGCTAGATTTCATCGATCATGTAGTTGGAAATCAACCCGACGGGGAAATGGAATCCGTTGCAAAATGGTATGAAAACGTTCTACAGTTTCATAGATTTTGGTCTGTGGACGACTCGCAGTTGCACACGGAATATTCAGCACTAAGAAGTATTGTAATGGCAAACTGGGAAGAAAATGTCAAGGTATATAAGTATACTATAATATTATGACATAATTATGTACCGGGTGGCCAACTAAGAATGGACGCCGGCTGTATCTCAGAAACTACTTATCGTATAACTTTGGGAAAAAAATTCTAATAAGTAAATCGACCAAGAGAAATTGCTGGAAATTATTTTCAAGTTGGAAAAAGTTGCGGTTTGCGCTGATATTTTGGAAATTTTATGCTCTATTTAACTGTGTACAGAGAAATATAGCCTCCTATTTAAATTTTTACGCAAAAGCGCAATATCTGTTATGTTATGAAACAGCGCCCTCTAGCTACCACGAAAAAAATTGTGGAAACAAAATTTATACTGAAGATTATTAAGGAAGAAAAGCTCTTTTAAACGAGCCCTAGTTTGTTTAAATCGCGTAACCCAAACCAGAGTTATCCTTATTTTAATAAAAGCAAGTTTAACCTTCCCCCACCAGTTTATTTTATGAGATAGAGCAAAATAATTTATATAAAAAAAATTACAAATTTCTCGATGATTACAATAGTAATATTTAAAATACCTGTTCACCTGCATATTTTTGAGAAAAACCCTGTTTTCTGATTGGCTATTAGAGAAACGCCCTCTAGCGGGCATTTCTCGAACTTGAAAATAATTTCCAGCGATTTCTCTTGGTCGATTTACTTATTAGAATTTTTTTCCCAAAGTTATATGATAAGTAGTTTCTGAGATACAGCCGGCGTCCATGCTTAGTTGGCCACCCGGTACATATCACACTTAGTTATAAATTAAAAGTTATAGTACAAGAGCTAGCAACGTCGGAAAAGCAAGTATTTTAAGACGTCTGGCTCTTTGATATATCTTTTACTATGCTCTCTAGAACAGCATGCGGCCCGTCTGGCTGCTGGTAAACGTTGCGTTCCCTACTGCGCATTGGAAGAAGATCCTATATTTTTATTAGTCCGTTAATTTCTAGTATTGAATATAAATCGAACATGTCTCCATAGCGCAGTGCGTAGAGTTTCCGACCACGAACCGATGATTCAGAGTTCGAATCCTGGTCAGGGCAAACACTTTTTAATTTCATTTTCGTTTATATTCTGATAGTAAAGTATTAAATATTTGTTTTTTTTTTTGAATCGCCAGAATTATTTAATACTTTACTATCAGAATATAAACGAAAATAAAATAAAAAAGACTTTGACCTGACCCGGATTCGAACTCTGAATCATTGGTTCGTGGTCGGAAACTACGCACTGCGCTATGGAGACATGTTCGATTTGTATTCAATACTAGAATTTATAGGACTAAATTAATAAAAAAAATATAGGATCTTCTTCCGATGCGCAGTAGTGAACGCAACGGGTATCGGCAGCCAGACGGGCCGCATACTGTTCCAGAGAGCATAGTAAAATATGCGAGATGATACTTTCTCGAAAACATTGCTAGCTCTTAGACTATTAGTTTGTGGTTATACAGAATCAAGAATAACCTAATTTATAAAACATGACTTAATACACTCCTCCTAGCCAAAATTAACGTATAGTTTGTAAGTAAAAAGTCTAATATTCTAAAAATTCTAAGTCTAATATTTCATATTTTAACAGCTCGTTAGATTTCAATGACCTATTTTTAGTCATAGCTGGATAATTATTATTACTATTACTAAGCCCACGGCCACACAGAAAGCGTTTTTAACGTGAAGCGTCTTTTGTGACTAAAACAAAATAACAGGATTATATTATAGGAGTTGGCCGACCAAAAGCGTGTAGCGTTCGGCGTATCTCGCAAAAAAACGCAAATGTTAACAAATCAGTTTGTTTTCTGTAGCGTCTTTAGCGATTTCTAAGATGAGACGTCATAGGTGGACCTTCTTCTTCTTCTTCTTCCTGTCACTTGTGCTTAGCCGCACGTTGGCGATTGTCTGTACTCTTCATACAATGTGTAGACTGCCGTTTTCGGCTCTTCGAAATATGGTGGCTGCGTCGCTGATGTTACACCAATCCCGTATGTTTCTTCGCCAGGAATGTTGTTTTCTTCCTGGGCCTCGCCGCCCCTCTATTTTTCCTTGTAGAATCGGCTTAGGAATGTAATATTTGTCTCCTCTAAGGATATGGCCGAGATATGAGACTTTCCTTTCTTTAACTATGTTAAGCATTTCTCGTTCATAGCCTGCAGTTCTTAAAACTTCTTCGTTGGTGGCATGTGCGGTCCATGACACACGTAAGAGTTTCCGGAGAGTCCACATTTCGAAAGCCTCGATGCGGTTGAGGGTTCTAGCCTTGAGAGACCAGGTTTCTGCGCCGTATAGTAAGATAGGCCATATGTAGCATTTTACTACCCGTAGTCTAAGTGTTAGCGGGAGACTGCGTGCTAATAGGAAGTTTTTAAGTTTAAAAAATGTTGACTTTGCATAATTCGTTCTAAGTTTAACTTCCTCATCGCAGTCCCATCGTTCATTGATCATGGCACCCCTTTGAATAAGAAGACTAAGGAAGGAGCATAATGCTATCCATGTATTCATGCATGGTGGGCGGAAAAGCCACCATAAAAGCTCTCTAGGGTGGGGATCCTTGACAGTTCTGTTTGACGATTCATTTGACACATTTGAATTTGATTTGAAATTTTGTGGATTTGTCAGTCTTTACGGAGCTTATTTTATGTTATTTATTATTTATTCTACTACTGATAGTTATATAAAGGTAGTAAATCTAGATGGAAATTGTGGCAGAACTTAAATTAACAGTGACACTATCGCGATTTATCGAAAAAGACTCTAAAATAATTGGTTGTGTAGCGTGCGGTAGATCTCGGCAAAAAATTGAGTGAAATAATGGAACAACTTTTCGCTAGTAAGTGACTATATAATATACATACGTGTAGTAAACCGATCATTTATGAAATTCACTTAAATTAACTAAATTATATATTTTTCTTGCATTTTAGCTTTTATTTATTACTTGTCAAAGATTAGATGTCAAAGAATTTAGATACGTTAATTTGACTTACCTGCTTCATAGCGTATCGGATGTTTGTGTTAATAAATACTTATTATAACTTATCTATTTTTATTAGAATTATATATTTTTATAACAATTTTAATAACTACCAACATTTATTCACAACATAAAATAAAACAACAAATTATTGAGTCTACCCCACGTCTACCCTACATCATAGTTTTACATTTTTTAAATAAAATTAGAACGACACTGATAAACCGGAATTTAAGTCGGCCATATTTGAGGCCCATCGCGGTGTACCTAAGATTTTTGATATGCTCCTTCCTTAGTCTTCTTATTCAAAGTGGCACCCAGATATTTAAATCGTGGAACTCGCTCTATAATATTTCCATCCACGGTCAATGCGGTGTTGATTGTAGGCTGGCGTCCTATTACCATAAGTTTGGTCTTGGCAGCGTTGATTTTAAGACCGAAACGATTTCCCATGTCCCCTATCTTATTTATTATTTGCTGGAGATCCTCTAAAGTTAGTGCTAGTATTGCCGTATCATCTGCATATCTTATATTGTTAATTAGAACTCCGTTAATCTTAATTCCTCCACTTTCTTCTTCCAGGGCCATTTGAAATATCTTTTCGACGTATATATTAAAAAGTATTGGTGACAGTATACAGCCCTGGCGGACTCCTTGACACACATTGAAGGTGTCTGTGGATAAATTTTTGTTAACTCTTATGTCCGCGGTTTGGTTCCAATATAGTTCCTGTATGATTCTAATGTCTTTGGCGTCTATTCCTATCTCGAGCAGTCTGTTTAGGAGAATATCGTGTTTAACGTTGTCGAAAGCCTATAGGTGGACCTAATATTTAGTAATCCAATAAAAATAAATGAAATAGTATGCATTTTTTTTTTCATTTTAGGGTATTATCTAAAAATATTTTTATATAGAACATCTACTGTTTAGGAAGATTCTATTAAATTCAAAAATTTGAAGGAAATGTTTAAAGAAGTGTAGTTTAAAATGTTGAAAAAGTAATAAATTAAAGGAATATTTTTTATGCCTAAAAAGTGTTTTTTACGAAAATTCTTTATGCGTAACAAATAGTTTTATATGGGTAACAAATAGTTTTTATGCGTAAAAAATATTTTTTTACCGGTAGCAAGTAGTGTTTTACGAGTAAAAAATATTTTTTTTATGTGTAACAAATAGCTTTTTACACTTAAAAAATATTTTTTTCTGCGTAAAAAAGGTTTTTAACAGAAACAAATAGTTTTTTTTGCGTAAAAAATAGTTTTTTACACCTAACAAATAGTTTTTTACACGTATTTTTTTTGCGTAAAATTTTTTTTACCATAAATATTAAGTTTTTGATACGTAAAAAATAGTTTTTTCCGTGTAACAAGTAGTTTTTTTACGCTTAAAAAATATTATCTTTTTGCGTAAAAAAAGTTTTGAAACAATAAATTTTTGACGCGTAAAAAATAGTTTTTGCCGTGTCACAAATAGTTTTTTTACACATAAAAAATATTTTCTTTTTGCATTAAAAGGTTTTTTACCAGAAACAATAAGTTTTTGACGCGTAAATACGTATAACAAATAGTTTTTTTTCACGTAAAAAATAGTTTTTTTACCAGAAACAATAAGTTTTTTACGTGTAAGAAATAGTTTTTTACGTGAAACAAATGGTTTTTTACACGTAATAATTTGATTCACAAAATTTGTATTAAAATATCAATATTTTTGATAAACACGTGGACTGCTCACAAATACACGTCGCGCCACTACGTATTTCTAAGCCGTTAACACGTTTCGTTACAACTAGCTCGTGTGTCAGGGCCGTCTCGCTAGCTCGTATGTCACGGCTTTGAATTTTTACTCCCAGCGCGCGTAAAGAAGTTTCACTTCAAAAAGTTTCATAAATCATGTCCTAAAATTGCGTTAGCAACTAGTAATATTTACTATTCTATTATATAATTATAATTATTTATTATATTATATTATTATATTATAAAACACAAGTAACCACAAAACTACAACATAAAAAATGTATACATAAATAAACTAAAATTCGTAAAATAAATGGCAAATAATAATTATTATTTTTACACACACCACTGGCACTAGCAGTAGATTATGTTTGTCGCCAAATATATGCCCCGGCGATCCGAGCATATCTTTATCTTCGTCTCTTCAACGCTAACCGCGCCGATCTCGCCTATCTCTTTCTTACAGGATCGATTGTTGAACGGGCCGGGAATGCGTTAATTTTGGCTAGATATGCAAAGAACGAATTGTGAAAAATTATATTTGCCATAGCTGCCTATAAATGAACCCGCAGACGGAAAGAAGAAAAGTCAGATTGAAGAGTATGTTGATTATTATGAAGGAGCAGGTGTACAACATATTGCTTTAAATACTCAAGATATTATTTCTTCGGTAAGTACTTAGTATGATCGAAAAAAAAACGGCGTCCAGTTGGCTGGGAAATGACGATCGATGACATTTCCCATATAAATTTAACCAATTTACATATAAAATGACAGCGATTTTCATTTCATAGCATCGCTGACGCCGTTTTTTTTCGATCATGCGGTATTATATTCTGATCACTGTAGTTAAGCAACGTCGGCACGCGGTTAGTACTTGGATGGGTGACCGCTTGGGAACCCCGCGTGTCGTTATTATTTTTTTCTTTTTTCCTCTATTTTTTTACAAACGAAATATCAGCATACCCCCTAATAAATCTTTAATAAATTATTTACTTCTTAACTTGTATTAAGAATTTAACATAAAATTGTTTTCATTAATCATCACGATAATGATGCCAAAATTTGCAACATACATAATAAATGTGGAACTAAACAAGATTTACAAAATATAATAATTAAGAGTTCAACTTTAAAAAAAAATATGTTAAATTCGACAGGTTGATTTACCTGTCGAATACCTGTATTTGTGTAAACTATGACGGTATACTTAATTTTTGTTTTTTAGACAACAACAAAAACAAACTGAGTTATTTTACATAATTTCCATTGTCTCAAAAATCTCAGTTGATTCAGACTTTTGTGAACACTGTAGATGAAACGTTTAGAATAATTTCATATAACTAACGAATACAGCTTGATTTCCATGCATCCGTTATCCGACGATACGATGATACGATATTAATTTTATGGGTTGAATTCGAAGACGTTTATTGGTTACAAAATTCCGTAGTTTTTAAATTTATTGCATTTTCTTCATTTCATTTTTTTTATTGACAAATCACAATTTCATTTCCATAACAGTTTGCATGAGTTTTACTTGATGTTTTAATTTGTTGATATTTTCTGTCCACATATCCGTACACAACCAAGTTTTGTTAAAAAATGTCTATATCTATGTGGCGGATTCAACTCTCCAAAAAAATCCTTTATGGGTATTTCGCCACTGCACTGCAAGAAAATCTACAAATAAAATAATTATTTTTTGTAAATACTTCTGCGTTAAACCTAAACGGACACTGCTTGTCAGAAGTTATGTTTACAGTTATACAAATTTGCCTAACAAAGAAAAAATGCTTACCGTTTCGGAAAGTTTATCTCTTTCCGTCGTCGTCGGAAGCAAAAAAATACAAAGAATAAAGAAAAAAACTATTTAAAATATTTAAATTCTCTTCTAAAAAGTAAACTATTCGAGAACACTTTACTTTTTTAAAACAGATACGTCTTCAAGAAACCGTTGGCGTTCTCGTCAAAAGTGCTTACAAAAAATAACTATTTTATTTCGTTGCAGTGCAGTGGCGAAATACCCATAAAGGATTTATTTATCGCTGAAAAAGCTACCGCTTTGACTATCGCACTGCGAGGAGATGCGACTGATATCCTTCAGACACTGTCACCATCGGAACAGGGAGATTATCAGCAATTGGTACGACATTTAGAAAAGAGGTACGGCTAAGCTCATTTGGAACATGTCTATCATTCCCAGCTAAAAAATCGCATTCAAAAGTCGAATGAGTCTCTGCAGGAGTTTGAAGCCGACGTAGCCCGCCTCGTTCGCCTTACGTACCCTGCTACGCCCGAGAATGTTATGAAGCGGTTGGCAGTACAGGCATTCTCCGACGGCTTACGTGACAACGAGACAAGACAAGCACTTCTCCTAGCCCACCCAACGCACTTGCTGGATGCTTTAGCACGTGCCCTAGAATTTGAGGCCATGAAACAAAGTTCTCGGTCTTTAGGAAGAGTACGG
This sequence comes from Sitophilus oryzae, assembly GCF_002938485.1. Lineage (NCBI taxonomy): Eukaryota > Metazoa > Arthropoda > Insecta > Coleoptera > Curculionidae > Sitophilus > Sitophilus oryzae. The sequence continues at coordinate 447,986 of NW_022146189.1, read as the reverse complement.
GCCATCGACGAATGTTCCGACGAATCCGTGGAAGGGATTGTTCGGAAGGTAATGGACCAGTACATGGGCAAGAAGGGACCGATTCGTTGCTGGAACTGCGGACAGGTAGAACACGTGCGAAGCCGTTGTAAGTAGAAGAACGAAGAACCGGCTTCGTCGAGAAAACTACTAAGGGTCGAAATGAAGGGGCACACGTCGACCTGTACCCAACATGCCCCAACGAAAACTGCTCAAGTCGCCTCGCTACAACACAAATTCTACAGCATTTTTGTGGATGGTTTTGTTGATGGAGAGTTCCGGACCATGCTGTTGGATACAGGTGCGACGAAAACTATCATTAGACCGGACATTCATAAAACATCGAAGAAGGTTAAACCAAATGGCGACTACGTACTGCTACGGGGGGCTCCGCTGCTGTCCATGGAGAAGTAAACCTTAATTTTGTTATTGGGAGCACCAGTTTTGAACATCCAGTGTTAGTAGCAGATATCGAAGATGAACTTATTCTCGGAATGGACATTATGACCACTAAAGGTTTTGAACTAAACTTCAAACAGGGAATTTTGAAAATAAATGAAGAAGAAGTGGTTCTACATCGAAAATGTGAGGAGACACTTCGCGTGGTGGTAGCAGAAGATGTTTCGATCCCTGAGCGCTGTGAGATATTTTTGGATGGCTGCCTGGAAGGTAAAATGAATAATGGGAGTATTATTCTGTTGGAGCCAAGGAACCATTACAGCGAAATAGGACGAGGGGTCGCTGTTGGAAAAGCCCTGCTACGAGCGAAGAAGACTGTACCGGTGAGAGTAATGAACACGAATTATTATTCTGTATCCTTGAAGAAGGGAACCCTGTTAGGGTACTGTTGTTCGGTCTCCTCAGTTATACGAAGCGTAGAAGCCTCCAAAGTTTCGACTTCAAAAATTCCGGACAAAATGGTGAAGGAGTTTGTAAACGTTAAGGGATTATATCTCCCGAAAATAGTAGAAAATTGAGAAACCTGATAATCAAGTATCAAGATGTGTTTGATAAAGGAGAAGCAGGACAGAGAGGTCGTACCAATTTAGTACAACATAAAATTGATACCGGAAATGCACGACCAATCCAACAAAATCCGAGAAGACTTCCGCTCGCCAAACGTGAAGAAACTAATAAAATCCTTCGAGAAATGAAAGAAGAGGGTGTCATCGAACCATCTAACAGCCCGTGGACATCGCCGGTAGTACTAGTAAAGAAGAAAGACGGTACCACCAGGTTCTGTGTTGATTATCGGCAGCTCAATAATGTTACCAAGAAGGATAGTTATCCCCTGCCGAGGATAGACGATACTCTAGACACGTTGGCGGGATCGACAATATTCACTACCTTGGATCTGAAGACTGGATATTGGCAAGTCGACATGGCGCCTAAAGACAGGGAGAAGACAGCGTTCTCGGTGGGCTCCGGACTGTGGCAATTTACCGTCATGCCTTTTGGATTGTGCAACGCGCCAGCTACCTTAGAAAGACTAATGGAGTCTGTGTTAAAGGGACTATCCTGGACCACCTGTTTAGTGTACCTGGATGACATTATAGTGATGGGGAAATCCTTCGACGATCATCTGAAGAATTTGGAAGAAGTTTTCAAGCGACTTGCGAGCTCTGGTTTGAAACTTAGCCCCAAGAAATGTCATCTGTGTCAAGAAAAGGTACACTACTTGGGCCATGTAGTCTCCTCCCAGGGAGTTGCGGTAGATCCACAGAAGACCAAGACAGTGGAAGAGTGGCCGATACCCAAAGACAAACATGAACTCAGAAGCTTTTTGGGGCTATGCACATACTATCGCCGTTATGTACAGGGTTTCGCCACCATCGCAAAACCAATGACCAGATTTACCGAAGGCGAGAGGCGTTTCTCTTGGGACTCAGATTCTGACGAGGCATTCCGAAGATTGAAGAAAGCCCTGACTAGTGCGCCTGTACTTAGCTATCCTCTTGGCAACGGAAACTTTATATTAGATACCGACGCTAGCAATGTTGGATTAGGCGCTGTTCTGTCTCAAATCCAGGATGGTCAAGAAAAAGTAATTGGTTATTTTAGTAAGACCTTGTCAAAGCTGGAAAGGAACTACTGCATGATCAGACGAGAATTACTAGCCGTAGTTAAAGCAGTGGAACACTTCTACAAGTATCTCTATGGAAGAAAGTTCTTGTTAAGAACAGACCATGCTGCTTTAAAATGGCTGTTGCAGTTTAAGAATCCTGAAGAGCAGGTAGCTAGATGGATCGAACGATTACAAGAATTTGACTTCGACACAGAACATCGAGCTGGAGCAATCCATCGAAATGTCGACACACTTTCCAGAAGACCTTGCGCTAAGGACTGTAAACATTGTTCCCGAGCAGAAGAGAAAGAAGCGAAACTCCTAAGAACAACTGTGGTTAACGATACTTGGCAACCCGAAGATCTTGCAAACGACCAAATCTGTGACCCACAATAAGGCTTAGTGATTAACTGGAAAAACGCGGTCCAAAGACCAACGTGGGGAGAAGTTTGCAGATATTCGCCGAACGTGAAGTCGTACTGGGCCCAGTGGAATTCCTTGGTAATAGATGACGGGTTACTCCGCCGCGTGATTGAGAGACCAGAGGGACAAGAAGAGAGAAGGCAGATCGTCATTCCAAAGAAGAGGGTCCCGGAAGTCTTGGAGGAAGTTCACAATGGAACCAGCGGTGGACATCTTGGTGTTACCAAGACACTTGGCAAGCTGCGTGAACGGTTCTATTGGGTGAACTGCAAAGAAGTGAGGGCCTGGTGCAAGAAATGTGACGTTTGCGCCGCCATCAATGGGCCACAAAAGCGCGGTAAAGCCCCAATGCGCCAGTACAATGTAGGCAGTCCCTTCGAACGAATAGCGATCGACGTGGCTGGTCCTTTCCCAGAGACGAACGATGGCAACAAATACATTGTGGTAGTAATGGATTACTTCAGCAAATGGGTCGAGGCCTTGCCAAATCGTTGCGAAATGCCAAATCAAGAAGCGTCCACCATTGCTGATTCCCTTGTTAAAGAATGGATCTGCAGGTTTGGTGTTCCCATGGAGTTTCATTCCGATCAGGAAAGAAACTTCGAGTCTAATCTGTTCCAAGGCGTCTGTGAAGTCCTTAACATCCGCAGGACCAGGACAACTGCTCTACATCCACAATCCGATGGGATGGTTGAACGCATGAACAGAACTATCAACCGTTATCTGGCCAAAGTAGTTTCTGACCACCAAAGAGACTGGGACAAATTCCTTCACCGGTTCCTGTTGGCCTACCGTTCATCCATCCAAGAATCTACAGGGCAAACCCCAGCCAGCATCGTTATGGGACGGGAAGTGCGCCTACCCTGTGATCTGAAATTTGGTTGCCGACCGGGAGAAGAAGTCGCCGGAGAAGATTATGTCCACACACTACGTCAAAGGATGGACGACATCCATCAGCGAGTCCGCCTAAATATTCAAAGTGCTAGTGACCGAATAAAGGAACACTACGACATTCAAGCTGAGCATGGAGGATACCAACCAGGAAAGTTGGTGTGGCTATACAAAAATATATATCCGAAGCTACAATCCTCGTGGGAAGGGCCATACGAAGTCATGGATAGGATTAATGACGTCGTATACCAAACCAAACCAAACCAAACCAAACCGAGGGTAGTCCATTTCAACCGTTTGAGCGCCTACCAAGGCGAAATAGAAGATCGTGCTGGGACCGTGAGAACCTGCAGCTTTGATCCCCCTGATTCGGAGATGTCCTTTGACGATTTCACGGCCCGATACAACAGCAGTCAGAAGACTCGCTATGGTGTAACCAAAGAAGAACAACGAGACCTCTTTTCCGTGCCTCCTGATTATTCGCTCGCTCACTGTGTGGCCCGAGATTTGCGGATATCCAGACGAATCGCTGCGACATTCAATGAGAAGTTTGGGAGAGTCGGAGAACTACGCCGACAGGATCCAGAGGTTGGAAGCGTCTTGAGGCTAACTGACAATGAACATGGTCAAGCAAGGCACATTTTCTACCTAGTCACCATTAATGGTCCCCAAGTAAGCCGACTTATCTCAATCTTTGGAAGACCCTGATTGAACTGAGAGAAGCCCTGCTAAACAACAACATTACACGATTAGCCATTCCGAAGCTGGAGTGTGGACTCGATGGTTTGAGTTGGCGTACAATCCGGAACATGATTGAAGTCTTGTTCAGATTTACGGGAATCGAGGTCCTCGTTTGCTGCTACAACCCAAAGCTGAGATCGGGAGAGAAAACTGCAGACTGCTATTTCTACCAGACTTCTCAATGTACCAGGGGCCAGCTTTGCAAATACCTTCATTCACCGTGTACATCTCGGGACGAGCATGTACCTAAGAAGGGGGCAGTGTTGCGGACCCGTGGGGACTCGACCTAACCTAACTATATGTTCCGCCCTCAGATGACCTTAACATCGCATTAAAGAATAGACACCGTAATGATTCATTAAGAATCGAGTCTCACTGGAATGGAGTAGTACATACGAGAACACTGGAAACCTTCTCTATGCACCTAACGATCTATAGACTATACTAGAGATCTTTAGCTGTCGGTATAAAAGCCGACGGCTGTGGCCTAGAGAGGGCAGTTATAAATAGACAAGTACAGTTGACGCGCTAAAATTCAAAATAAATTCTTAGTTATAAATCGTTTGTAAATAGTTCTTTAAGTCTTTTATCGTTATTGTTTTTGTTAATTAGTGTTAAATAAATAGTGTTTAAATAAATTGTGACTTTCTATCCACACGGAACCGACGAAAAACGTAACAGTATGAAAAGATTTACTTTACTTTCGCCGTTGACGGACAGCAGTTTCAGTTGAAAAGTGGCGCGAAAACATTATCACCAATCAGAGCGCCATCGGATGATCGTATCAATGGGTGACGGAAGCATGGAAATCCACTTTAATGCTACTGCCAAGTGTTTCATCGTGACCACATGCTCTCGATATAGTAAAACTCAAAAAAAAACTCAGACTGAAAACGCCTACTGTTGCATTGATTTCATTCATTGATCATATGGTATTTTGAACTTTATTTTAGGTAGAGAACCTGAAGTCACGTGGAATAGATTTTCTGCAGGTGCCAGATTCTTATTACGACATTTTACGAAAGAAATTGGCGAACAGCAAAGTCAGGATTGATGAAGAGATGGATATTTTACAGAAACTAAAAATTCTTATCGACTATGACGAAAACGGATACTTGCTCCAGATTTTTACTAAAAACATGCAAGATCGCCCCACGCTGTTTCTGGAAGTAATTCAAAGGAAAAATCATAATGTAAGTAAACTTTATTAAACCCTTATGATTTTTAAATGTATAATAGTGATGGGCATTACGATTCTTTTTAGTGGATCGAATCACACGATTCAATTTCTCATATTGAATCGACTCCTACGATTCGTTTATTTGAACGAATCACATGCACAATTTACGTTTCATAAAAACAAGAATCGTAACTGGTACTACCGGCGATAATTTGGCCGGACAATTATACTTAAGGAACCAGAAAAACAAATATTCAGTTCTTTCATTTGTTTTTCAACACTCTCTGACATTGGCGTAATTGGATTGATTATATTTTACCAATAACATAAAATGATCAATCCAATTCATAGATACTATTTATTAAAGACTGCTTAATACCAATTTAATATTTTTAGAGCCATATTTTAATTCCGATTTAATAATCATAATAAATAGTATATGATCGAAAAAAAATGGCATCCAGATGGCTTGGAAATGAACGATGACATTCCCCATATAATTTTACATATAAAATGACAGCGATCTTCATTTTATAACCATCGCTGACGCGATCATATTGAGCAGAAGCCAACAATATTTATTCGGAGTTGCATAAAAACACGATTTCGTCTTTTAGTCCGACATTTAATGGTTTATAGTCGGTAATATTATTTTAACAAAAATATTAACTTGAAAATTAAATGCATTACACATGCTCCCGTACTAAGCACAGTATAAATAAGTTTTTTCTTGTAAATAACCTTCTTATCGTTTTCATTTTATTCCCATGATGTTTGTTTAGGGCAAGTCTAAATATTGGTGCCTCACTCTATACCTATATCACCGCCGCGCCGTAGAAACGAACGATCGCATTGTGATCCGATTCAATTCTCACGATTCTTTTTTACGGCTCATTGTTCAAATCTTATGGATCCGTGCAGGCCACGATTCAATTGAACGAACCGTATTGTAAGCAATGATTCGATTCTCACGAGTCTTTTAATGAACGATCCGTACAAACAAATGATCGCATTGTGATCCACGATTCTTTTTTACGACTCATCGTTCAAATCTTATGGATCCGTGCTGGCCACAATTCAATTGAACGAACCGTATTGTAAGCAATGATTCTATTCTCAAGACTCACAGTTGTTCTCAGATAGGTCATTACTTAGAAATATTAATTTCAAAATGTTTGCATGAAACTGTTGCTAATACTTTTTTATATTCCCCTATAAACAATACATATTAAATAACAAAATCAAGTACGCCCAAGTAATCCTGAAGCGCTTTTTTTATTAGAAATGTCACATTTTTGCTACTGGTATCAAGCTGACATAAATAGTTTTCAGATAACGCCAATTAATTACTTATTTTATTAAAATTGATAAAAGCTGTTGCCTTTTCTGTAATGGACGTTCGAAAAGAAGGTAAAAACAACTGTTTTTTCTTTTTTGCACTTTAATACCTGAACAAACCTAAGTAATATTAGTTTATGGCAATTTATTTGAAGGCAACAAAAATAGTATTTTTACATTTTTGCTTGTCACTCTTTAAGACTTTTAACTACTTTCCCTTTCAAATCCTCTTAAACGGCATGATAATACTTGTTGCTTAAAGAATATTGCATATAAATTAGTTGCCACTGGCTGCCGCGAATTGTCGCCGGATCTTATACTGGGTGGTTAAAGATTGACTTTTTGTCTTAAAATAAAAGTAACTTCTTTTTCCTCTTCGTGTCAACTTATTTCGTGGACACACTGTATATCAATTGACAATAAAATTGTATTTATAAAATGAAACAACTGTCTCTTGTATTTTTTCAACATTTAAAATAAATTTGACCTCTTCAATATGAAAAAACATGTACATATGTGCAAACATAATCTGTATACCTTTTCGAATAGTTAGAACTTAAAATGCAAATCACACGAACTGGGCCCAATTTTTTTAATACATATTACATTAAGTTTTTTATATACATTTATTTAGCATTTGTTATCAATTTCTATTAAAAAAGGTGCAGTCAAGCTATATCTAGATATCTAACAGTTAATTAAGGGGAACTAATTATTGGTGGAAATGAAGGGAACTAACTATTGGTTCCCCTTAATTAAGCGCAGCTAACTAAGGGGAACCCCTCTGCGACTCTTTGAATTAACGATCCGTAGAAAGAAACGATCGCATTGTGATCCGATTCAATTCTCACGATTCTTTTTTACGACTCATCGTTCAAATCTTATCGATCCTTGCTGGCCACGATTCGGTTGAACGAACCGCATTGTAAGCAGTGATTCGATTCTCACGACTCTTTGAATGAACTATCCGTAGAAACAAATGATCGCGTTGTGATACGATTCAATTCTCACGATTCTTTTTTACGACTCATCGTTCAAATCTTATCGATCTCTGCTGGCCACGATTCAATTAAACGAACCGTATTGTAAGCAGTAATTCGATTCTGATGACTCTTTGAATGAACTATCCGTAGAAACAAACGATCGCATTGTGATCCGATTCAATTCTCACGATTCTTTTTTACGGCTCATCGTTCAAATCTTATCGATCCCTGCTGGCCACCATTCAATTGAACGAACCGTATTGTAAGCAATGATTCGATTCTCACGACTCTTTGAATGAACGATCCGTAGAAACAAACGATCGCATTGTGATCCGATTCAATTCTCACGCTCCTTTTTAACGGCTCAGCGTTCAAATCTTATGGATCCTTGCTGGTCACGATTCAATTGAACGAACCGTATTCTAAGCAATGATTCGATTCTCACGACTCTTTGAATGAACGATCCGTAGAAACAAATGATCGCATTGTGATCCGATTCAATTCTCACGATTCTTTTTTACGGCTCATCGTTCAAATCTTATGGATCCTTGCTGGTCACGATTCAATTGAACGAACCGTATTGTAAGCAGTGATTCGATTCTCACGACTCTTTGAATGAACGATCCGTAGAAACAAATGATCGCATTGTGATACGATTCAATTTTCACGATTCTTTTTTACGGCTCATCGTTCAAATCTTATGAATCCGTGCTGGCCACGATTCAGTTGAACGAACCATATTCTAAGCAGTGAATCGAATCACGTTTCATTTTTAATACTCGTTCAATATTTGTCCACCTCTAATGTATAAATATCGAAAAAATGGCGTCAAAGACGGCTGGGGAATGACAATCGATGATAATTCACAAGCCCCAGACATCATTACTTACCCTGTACTCTTCTTTATTTTTTAATGGCGCTTACTGCCAGTTGACCTTAGCTAAGTTCACCGGAAATAACTACATCTTTTGATTTTCAAATGGTACCCTCGGTATTTTATCATTTTATTTGAGTGGCATGTGCCATGGCTGTGTTAAAACCACAAAACTAGATTTGGCTCAAGTTTCGTTTAGACGAAATCAGTTACATAGAATATCGATTTATAGGATGATTCTATACAAGAAAACTAGCACTACATAATTTGATTTTTGCCGCGGAAATTCTTGGTTTTTGAGAAAACTCGAATTTTTAATTTTTCTATTATTAACTAAAAATTAAAACTTTGCGGTGTTTTTAATAGTTTTTTTCATTATAGAATGACGTAAAAACATTTACCTAATATAACGATGTGAACTAATTTTTATTCGAAAATATTTATCATAATCATTTTCATTGATCTTTCCGCGTTTAGAAGTGCCGAAATGTGATAGGAAGATAAAAACTACATATTTTTGTTTGATTAATAATTTGCTATAACTTTTCTATACAGGGTCCGGCAATAGTGCGTCGGGCATCTGTAGCTCCTAGAATAAAAAACTTGAGAATTTTGTTTAAGTGCAGACCTAAAGTATGTACCAGGATGTATTTCCGGAAAATATTTTAACTTCTATAGGGTGACTCAAAAAAGTGCGAGTGGATTTTTTTTAAATGGAACACCCTGTATATTATTGCATTTTTGGCTTCCTTTCAGATCATTTTACACAATCCTAAGATATGAGTAAATCTATTTCGATAGTTTCAGAGATATTAAAAAATAAATCAAAAATATATATTTCTCAACCCTTCTTAAAAAAATATATTAAAAATACAAGAACTGTTCTGAAATCAAAACTATATTAGATATTTACTTTAGATGGTCTGTTCTTACTTTGCTCTAAATATGGTAATCGTAAATCATACAGGATGTTCAATATTTTACGCCAAACTTTCAAAAATATAAAATAATTTTTGTTGGTTTCTTTAAATGGAACACCCTGTATATTATTTTTTTATTTGATGGAGAATTAAAAAATGAACATTTTTTGTATTTAAAGTATTTCAACATTTTTAATAGTTTTCATATGGCGTTTTCAATGGTAAAATACGAGAGAAAAATCATTGGGTGGCTTTGACAAAAATTTACTGTGGAAAATGCCATATGAAATACAAAACCGGGAATATCTGCGAAATCGTTAAAAATTTTGAAATACTCTAAATGCAAAAAATGTTCATTTTTTAATTCTCTATCTATTGGAAAAATAATATACAGGGTGTTCCGTTTGAAAAAACAAAGAAAAATTATTTTATATTTTAGAAAGTTTGGCGTAGAATTTTGAACATCCTGTATGATTTACGATTACCATATTTATAGCAAAGTAAGTAAAGACCATCTAAAGTAAATATCTAATATAGTTTTGATTTCAGGACAAGTTCTTGTATTATTAATAATTTTTTTTAGAAAGGCTGAAAAATAAATAATTTTTATTTATTTATTAATATCTCTGAAATTATCTAATATATTTACTCATGTCTTAGGATTATGTAAAGTGATCTGAAAGGAAGCCAAAAAAGCAATAATATACAGGGTGTTCCATTTAAAAAAAATCATCCCGATCCACTAACACTTTTTTGAGCCACCCTATAGAAGTTAAAATATTTTCCTGAAATATATCTTAGTACATACTTTAAATTTGCACTTAAACAAAATTCCCAAGTTTTTTATTCTAGGACCTACAGATGCCCGACACACTATTGCCGGACCCTGTATAACTTTTTCCGCGGAAATTTATCATAAAGGCGGTGTAATGGAAAACCTTCAATATTTCGAAGTTTTCCATAGTATTCTCAACTTTTTACATACTTTTGGTTTGGTTTGGTTATTTTTTTAGGGTTTGGTTTGGTTTAGTTATCGTTTTTTTGCTCTATTGACAATTTTTTTTTAAATTTTCGCATTCATTGACCATAGCGATATTAAGTTGATAAGAATAGATATTATTCATTCATCTGTGTCAAAGGTCGGGAAGAAGATCACTGCATGGTGGTGAAACAACGCATTTCCGCGGATTTTAATTTTTGTATCGGTGCTTAAAAATAAGTATACAATATAATATTAATTTTTTATATATCTCATTTCGTTACTTCCAAACCGTATTCAAAAAATGGCAACAACGCATTTCCGCAGAATATCATTTTCGTATTAGTAGTTACAAAGACGTCTAAAATATGAAATAACATTAATTTTTCATGTATGTCATTTCGTTACTTTTAAACCGCATTCAAAAAATGGTGACGCATTTCCGCGGCAAAATTTTTTCAGTAATATACTCCCTGAAGTACCGAGATGACATAAAAAGTTTTTTTTTTCTTTTTTTTAACAGATTTCGGCTAAATGAAACTTGACCCCTAGATTTGATCTTCTAATATTTTTCGTCTCTTTTCCTGACCGGATAAAAGATGCCCAAATCGTATTTTAAATCAAAACTCAATTTTTTCAAATGGAACGAAGGTGGCTCATTAGCATATTTGGAAAAAGCATTTTTACGAATAATTTGGTACCACATACTTCGTATTTTGAGTCAAATTGTCGTTACATTTATGGCCGTGGCACTCTAAGTTGAAATTTAAAATACTATTTTTGAAGTGAAACTTCTTTACGCACGCTGGATGTAAAAATTCAAGGCTGTGACACACGAGCTAGTGATAACGAAAAGTGATAACAATCGAAAAAGTGGTTTGGTTTTGTAAAAAACTATTTGTTACACATAAAAAAATATTTGTTACACGGAAAACCCCATTTTTACACGTAATAAACCATTTTTTAGGCGTAAAAAACTATTTGTTACACGTTGTTGACATATGATATGACATTTTAATCAGAATGCCATTCTCTATCTAATAAAGTAAAAAAATATCAAGGCTGCCATTTAAAAATCAAAAGTTGTAGTCATTTCCGGTGAACTTAGCTAAGGTCAACTGGCAGTAAGCACCATTAAAAAATAAACTTATTTGATTTTTCATTTTTCTTATTGAACGGGCTGACACCGGTGACCAAATATTGGCTATCCGGTGTTCCGGTGTCGACTGGACCGACACCGGTGTTCATCTCGACACCGGTGTTGGTCTGGGCACCGGTGTTCATCTCGATACCGGTTTTGACATCGACATCAGTGTTTAGTAAACGGTAAATGGGTTAATGAAGAAATAATGTTAATTAATAAGTTCAAAATAAACCTGATAATAATAATGTCGTATCGGTGCTTATTTTTATCATTCATTAAAGCGCACCGACTTTAACTTAAAGCTTTCAAATTTAAATATATTTTTTTTGTCAGACTAATCACTAAAATAAAGTGGAAGCGTCAGATAAACAACTATAGAGTAAAAAAATGTTTAATCAAAAAAAAACAGAACACAAAACATAAAAGAAACAAAAATTCGTAGCTGTAAAATAAACTAAAAAATATTACCTTAAAAAAACAAACAAACGGCACCATCGACATCGACACCGCTACCGGTGTTGAAATAAACACCGGTGTTGGGATAAACACCGGTGTTGAGATAAACACCGGAGTCGATGTTGACACCGGTACACCGACTGAAACACCGGTGGTCATCAACACCTAACAAATCTCAACACCGAACAGGTCTACACTAGCATACCAAATATGGTTTTTTTTTCTGAAAAAATAAAAATGTTATAGGAGTGAGCCTATTTTGAAAAACACTGTGTAGTCTCTATTTTGCATAAAAAAATACCCTGTCTTTTTTTACAGAATGTCTTTTTTTGTATTCACCATACTTAAGAACATTTTTAGTCAAAATATTTTAAACCTTCAACTTTTTAAATTTTTTTCGTTTTCTAGGGTTTCGGAGCTGGCAATTTCAAAGCTCTTTTTGAAGCAATTGAAATGGAACAAGCCAAGCGTGGAAATCTGTAAACTACATTTTCCATTTTAAGATAATTAAAATTAGATTTTTTATTAGTGTTATCAAATTTTTATTTCTTTTTATTAAAACTAGAGTTTATTTTTTTATTTTAGTTTTGTAGCTTTATGTAATTGCTTTTGGTGTTAAGTTAGGATTAAGTTAAAGCCAACAAAATATGTCTAGGTAAAACAACATGCCGAGTCAAATTAAGATTAGATTTAAGAAAAATACATAAATATATTTTGTAATAGTTTAAGATTTATTGATATAAAAAGTAATAATATAATGGTTTTTTATCTAGTTTGATCCATAGAATATTTTAGGTTATATAATATACATCTTTCCTTAGGCTATAATTATATAAAATATATTATAATACACAATATGAAATAAACGGTGAAGGTGTTAATAATCGTCTTTGTCTGATTCTTGCGTGTTAAGATCCATGTTCCAAAACCCTAAAAAAATTAAAACTTTTAATATAAAGACAAGTTGACGGACAGTATTATGGCTGGTTCATGCTTCTGAGAGTTAGTCTCAAGAATATGAATCACAAAACATCGACCTTTAGAACTTTTTCTTTAATGGCTATAAACGGGAGTAACCGTGCTAACAATCCCTAGAGGCGCCACCGGTCATCAAATGGTGTAAAAATTGCGAAAATTTATTATTCCAATTTTATTACTATGTACAGGGTGGGTCAAATTCGACGCTTTTAAATGGAAACACCCTTTTCTATAGGAGATAGACGAAAACTAATATCGGTGTCTGGAGCTCAATTTTTGTCAAAAACATGATGGTGAAAACCGCATATCGATATCTGTTACCGATTCGGAGTTACGGGGTGTTTTTCAAAAATATGCATTTCTAACAAATCGCTGTAACTTTTTTGCTATGGAAAATTTTGTATTTTTATGAAAACATTTCCAAAGCACCTTTTTACGTAGAATTTAATGGTTTAAGTATAATTTTTTTAAAATTAATAATTTAAGAATTATCAACAGAAAATTTGATTTTTTATATGGGACACCCTGTATATTTTTAATTTATTGAAAAGAATTTAAAATTACCTTTCCAAAAATATAACACACTTGATATTTTGCTCGATTCCTCTTCGAGATATAGAGTATATAAAAATTCGCCCGCTTTAAATAAGTAGGATTTGAATGGCACAGAATTTTATAACAATTTAAAATATATTTAACCAACATCAATACATTTAAACTATATCTAATAACAATAAAAATAAATAGCAAACCAAGACATGAGATTTTGCTACATGTGTTCGACGTATCGGACATTTCTCGCGGAATTCATTAACACAGTGGGGGTGAAAGATACCCTCTCATAACTGCTAAGTATTTCTAATTATTGTCTAGATTATACGGAAGAATAAGGAACCTTTATTCTTCCGCAAATATATCCATAGGATTAGATCCGTGGGCACTAAATCAGGCGGCCCCAACGGCCTACGGCTGGGATCTTGGTTAGCTATTAAGTTATTCTTGAAATTGGCTGCAAAAATTTGCTGATAACTTCAGCGTTCAGAGGCGGTGCGTCGTCTTGCTGGAAAAGTATGTTTTCAAGTTCCATTAAGGGCATATCATCAATAAGGGGTCCAAAGCCTACTAGTTAAAAGCGGCAAACTTTTAAAAATTCTGTATTTCGAAGGGGATTATAACAAAATATTAAGTGTGCTATATTTTTGGAAAGGTAATTTTAAATTCTTTTCGGTTAATTAAAAATATAGATGGTGTCCCAAATAAAAAATCAATTTTTCTGTTGATAACTCCTAAATTATTAATTTTAAAAAAATTATACTTCAACCGTTAAACTCTACGTTAAAAGGTGCTTTGGAAATGTTTTCATAGAAATACAACATTTTCCATAGCAAAAAAGTTACAGCGATTTGTTAAAATGCACATTTTTGAAAAACACCCCGTAACTCCGAAGCGGTAACAGATATTGATGTGCGGTTTTCACCATCATGTTTTTGATGAAAATTGAGCTCCAGACACCGATATTAGTTTTTGTCTATCTCCTATACAAAAGGGTGTTTCCATTTAAAAGCGTCGAATTTGACCCACCCTGTACATTTTTTCAGATATTTTAAGAACCGTTATTCCGATTTAAATGAGATTTTGGGTGTCTATGCTATGCAAAGTGCTTAAACATTTGACTTTTACAAAAATCAAGAAAAAGTACGGGAAGGGTGAAAACTACCCCCACCCCTACATAAATTTTAGTATAAATATTTTCCAACTCCACCGACGACAGATTTTCTTTTCGTAAAATGGTCCCTCTAGTATTTACTACATTTTTTGTCTCTTGTAAAAAAAAACGCCACATCGCATAGTTTTTGAGAAAAAAAAATTTGGAGAATTTATTTTTACAAAGGAGACCTATAAAATATACAGGGAGTTCCTATATTCCATGGACATAAGAAAACTACATATTTTTCGAATCAAAATAAGTTAATTGCACATAATTTACCTTTATACAAAAGTGCTTCGTTTGTCCGTTAGAGGGCATCAATCAAAAATAAACCAGAACGTTAATTAATTTAAAATTTATGAATTTTTGTAAACTTTTTATGGAACTTCTTCTCAAATATAATTTGTGATACTAACATAAAATTCAATATTTTCGCCAACTAGATTATTAGAACATAATACATTTTATGCGCCTCCGTAGCTTGATGTGATAAAAAACATTTTTTGGAAGTCAGCTTCATGCACGATAGCGTTTTTTTACAAGAGACGAAAAATGTAGTAAATACTAGAAGGTCCATTTTGCGAAAAAAAACCTGTCGTCGGTTGAGTTGGAAAATATGTATACTAAAATTTGTGTAAGGGTGGGGGTAGTTTTCAATCATCCCGTAATTTTTCTTTATTTCTGTAAAAGTCAAATGTTAAAGCACTTAGCAAAATATAGACACACAAAATCTCATTAAAATCGGAATAACGGTTCTTAAAATATCTAAAAAAATGTAATTATTTTTTTTAAAGTTTGATGCCCTCTAACGGACAAACGAAGCACTTTTGTATAGAAGTAAATTGTGTCCAATGAACTTATTTTGATTCCAAAAATACATGGTAGTTCTATGTCCACGGAATATTGGGACACCCTGTATACAGCTATTAACTGACATTTTTAGTAGGCGAACAATCACGAGATGGCGTTTTATTTACTTTCATTTCTGAACAGGACAGATGGAGTTCTAAAGTGGAATGTTTTGTGATACGAATCAACGTTAACAAACGCTAGCGTACATGATTCTGACGCATCAGTCCTAAAATAAGTCCTAACGGGTCCTAAGAAATATGGGATATTTTATGTTCTTAGGGCTAATACTAATACAAAATTAATTTGCGCATGCTCAAACGTAGGGTTTTTACGAATTTTAGAAACAATATTTGACTTGTTGAATTTGACGCTTATAAATGTTAATACAGGGTGGTCCGAACTGTATTCCGGAAACTTCGGCAGCATATTCTGCAGATAAAAATAAGTAAAAATGTTCGTATAGATGTATGTCCAAAAATGCAAATATGGATGTATGTCCAGAAATCGAAATAAAAATTTCATTTTTATTTCGATTTTTTAAATAATTTCTGCGGTAACGTCAATATTTGGATTAAAATTGGTGTCTGGGAGTTTTTTGACATGAGACATTTGATTTTGATGTCAATATGACTCCTACTAGTAGAGGGCGCCACCTACATATTTTTTAACTGGTTTGAAGAGTAATAACTTTTCGTCCGTACCTGTATAAAACTACTGAGTAAAAAAATATACATTTACGACGCTTTTTACGTAAAAAAGGTCTCCTGGTAAAAATCGCTACGAGTAATGGTTTTCGAGATATTTGGAATCGAAATTATCAATACCTGTCATCACTGATATAAATTAAACATGTTGACTAAATAGTTATTAGACTGAGACCATAAATTTGAAATGTTTTTGCACCAAAAGTTCAACAAAAACTGTTTTGTCATCATTTTTTTGCAGAAAAAATATGATTAATTTAAAAAAATAAAAATTTCACAAATTTATTATTTCAGTAAAATAACTATCTACTCAACGTGTTTATTTTTCGTCAATAATGGTATGTATTTACTATTTCCATTCTAAATATCTTGAGAACGGTTGCTCGTAGCGATTTTTACAAAGATATATTTTTTACGTAAAAAATCACAGAGATGTATATTTTTTCCCTCGGTAGTTTTATATAGGTACAGTTAAAACACACTTAGGTGGCGCCCTCCACCAGTAGGAGTCATATTGACATCAAAATCAAATTTCTCATGCCAAAAAACTCTCAGACACCAATTTTCATCTAAATATTGACGTTGTTTCAGAAATTACTTGGAAAAAATCGAAATAAAAATGAAATTTCTACACTCTGTATCTCCGAAACTAAGCATTTTAGAACATACATTTATACGAATTTTTTTCCTATTTTTATCTGCAGAATATGCTGCCGAAGTTTCCGGAATACAATTCGGACCACCCTGTATATTATCTATTTTTTTGGTCTAAAAATGATTAATGTTTATTCAAAATCAAGTAAAGAGACAAACCCACACTTTTATATATTTTTTAAAAGCTTGTAAAAAGAAAAACTGATTTATGGACACTGACCAATGTCCCAAAAATTAAAATATTAAAAAAAAACTACGCCACTGGATTCCTCGTAAAAAGAACTATAAAACCCTTTTTGAAGTTGTCAAACAACTGAGTGTCTGAGTCTGAAACTCAGTCTTCCAAATGGGTACCTCAAACTAACAATCCCAAGGTAATAATATTTGGATGAAGAATAGTGTTGACCACACTATTGGAGAGTCCTACTACTATTATTATTAATATTCTCTGACATAAAACAGAAAAAAAAACTTACCTGGCATTGTTTCCTCTCTGGGTTTATTATAGCCACGATGTCTAGAACACTTGCTAAGGGCGATAATTTCCTGGGTATTCAGTCCTTGGTTTAGGTAGAACTAAAAAAATATAAGTTATTTAAGGATTCCCATTGGGTCACTGACATTAAGCGACGTTAAACGAAGTGAACGCTCGGATGGGTGATCGTGTGTAAACTCACAAGCGCTATTGCTCAAAGAAAGTGTAAAATTTATTGAGATGAATGCTCATTAATATTAGTCAGAGGTTAGATAAGAGTCGATTTGAGTCTCTTTAATTCAATATCTAATTATACAGTGTAATCCGAACTGTATTCCGGAAACTTCAGCAGCATATTGTGCAGATAAAAATAAGTAAAAAAGTTCGTATAAATGTATGTCCTAAAATGCTTAGTTTCGGAGATACAGGGTGTAGAAGTTTCAGTTTATTTCGAATTTTTCCAAATAGTTTATGATTAAACGTCAATATTTGGATGAAAATTGGTGTCTGGGAGTTTTTTGATATGAGAAATTTGATTTTGATGTCGATATTACTCCTACTTGTAGATTGCGCCACCTACATATTTTTTAACTGGTTTGAAGAGCAATAATTTTTCGTCCGTACGTATAAAACTACTGAGTACAAAAATATACATTTACGACGTTTAATAAATCTTTTGATAAAAATCCCTACGAGTAATATTCTCGAGATATTTGGAATCGAAATCATCAATATGTGTCATTATTGACATAAATTAAACATTTTGACTAAATAGTTATTAGACTGAAATCATAAATTTGAAATGTTTTTGTGCGAAAAGTTCGACAGAAACTGTTTAATCATCATTTTTTCCCAGAAAAATTTATGATTAATTTAAAAAAATAAAAATTTCCCAAATTTACTATTTCAGTCAAATAAATATACCTATCTACTCTCTCTCTCTCATGTGTTTATTTCTTGTCAATAATGACATGTACTGACTATTTCCTTTCTAAATATTTTGAGAACGGTTGCTCGTATCGATGTTTACCAAGAGACATTTTTTACGTAAAAAGTCAAGGAAATGTATATTTTTTCACTCAGTAGTTTTATACAGGTACGGACGAAAAGTTATTACTCTTCAACACAGTTAAAACACATGTAGGTGGCGCCCCTTACAAATAGGAGTCATTGGCATAAAAATCAAACTTTTCATGTCAAAAAACTCCCAGACTTCTACACCCTATATCACCGAAACTAAGCATTTTAGGACAAACATTTATACGAACTTTTCTACTTATTTTTATCATGAGAATACGTTGCCGAAGTTTCCGGAATACAGTTCGGACCATCCTGAATAATATAGTTATTCAACCAAACAAGGACAGACATATTAACTAGTTAATAAATAGTTAAATACATAGGAATACCATTAAAATGGCGTAAAGAAAGTCATACTTTTTCACAATCCTTGCAAGACCAGCCTGGTAGTTTTTTTCTAGCCTTTCCTCTCACCACTGTTTCAACGTCAAGTTGGTCCTTTGTTACACTACAAAGCAATAAAAAATAATAAATTAATGAAACACGCAACACTACAAATCAATAATATCATATAATATATAATCAAACATAATAGTCTAAGAGCTAGCAACGTTTTCGAGAAAGTATTTTAAGACGTCACGCTCTTTGATATATCTTTTACTATGCTCTCTGGAACAGCATGCGGCCCGTCTGGCTGCCGATACCCGTTGCGTTCACTACTGAGCATCGGAAGAAGATCCTATATTTTTTATTAACTTAGTCCTATAAATTCTAGTATTGAATATAAATCGAACACATGTCTCCATAGCGCAGTGCGTAGAGTTTCCGACCACGAACCGATGAGTTCGAATCTGGGTCGGGTCAAAGACTTTCTTATTTTATTTTCGTTTATATTCTGATAGTAAAGTATTAAATAATTCTGGTAATTAAAAAAAACAAATATTTAATACTTTACTATCAGAATATAAATAAAAATAAAATAAAAAAGTCTTTGCCCCGACCCGGATTCGCACTCGATTCGAATCATCGGTTCGTGGTCGGAAACTTTACGCACTGCGGTATGGAGACATGTTCGATTTATATTCAATACTAGAATTGAAAGGACTAATAAAAATATAGAATCTTCTTTCAATGCGCAGTAGGGAACGCAACGTTTACCGGCAGCCAGACGGGCCGCATGCTGTTCTATAGAGCATAGTAAATGATATATCAAATTTTTCCGACGTTGCTAGCTCTCGTACTATAATATGCGTACTTTTGAGCTTCTGCTAGAAAAGCATTTAAATTCCAATCCTGATTAACATCTTTGTCCTTCGTTCCTTTAGCATTTTCCGTAACTTTAGGTTGATCGGTGGTAGACTTGGACGCAAATTGTCTGAAATATTAAAATATTTTAAGAATCAATGTCCCAACATGTCAAAAACACGCTCCATTTGCGGGAGCCTTGCTACGAATGATACTCGGTCATATCTCAGAAAATATTTGTTGTAAAAACTTGCGGTAAACATTTTATGGTGCGTCCAGACCCGAGGAGTCGAGTGCGAGACGAGCGCGAGACATTCCAAATTTGCGGTGTTTTTCAAAGGGTGGAGGGGTCTCGCAAGAGCCTCGCGACCGTCTCGCGAGACAACCCACAGAGCCTCGTTGCTATCCGTCCCCTGTCGGTTTTTCGACGGCCGATTAAAGAAAGCTCGCGGCCAAGTCTGGACGTGTTATTAGTAGGCTCGCTCGACTGCGAGATATTAGCTCTGATATTAGTGCATATTGAAATGGAGACTTGGACGGAAAAAGGTCAGCTGAAATTCATCGATTTATATAAAACAAAACCAATATAAAGAATCCAAAAGATAAAGAATATTTAAAAAAAACAATAAACACGATGCGTGGGTAGATATTTCACAATCGATGAATAAAACCTTGGGAAGAATATAAAAGAGAATTATTAAAAAGTGTTTAAGAATTATTAAAAAAATAGAAAAACTGTAGAGAAAGTTAAGATACACATTTTACAATTATTAAAGAGTAAACAGGGTGGTTCAAAATAGTGTTACGGATATAACATGGTTTTTTAAATGTAATACCCTATTTTTTATTTTATTTTTAGATTCTGCTTAAAATTTTATAACTTTTTTTATGTATAATGCCAGGTATAATGTTATATATGTACCTAAAACGGTATACCACTAAATCTAATAGTTTTTGTAATATTTCAATTTGATTAAATAAAAAATGTTAGATTTCAGTGTCGTAAAAAATTGTCAGTCATGCTATTGTTTCTGAAATTGGAGTTCTAAAATTTGTTAAGGATAGTTTTATAGGGACGAAGAAACAGATATAGGTAAAGACATTTAGTTACATGCTACAGTGTGTTCAACATATATTTATGAATTTCGACTATTTAAAATTAAATAATCTCAAATTTTTTAAATGGAACACCATATGTATTATCATTTTTAACAGAACTTACAAATTATGCATCACTGACACTTTTTACCGTACCGAAATCTAACATTTCTTTAAACAAATTGAATTATTACAAAATCTATTATTTTAGATATATAGGTAATATGATATGCAAACAAATTACCGAATTGTACGTAGAATATAATAATAAAATAAAAAATAGGCTATTCCCATTAAAACATACCTATATCCGTAACACTTTTTGAAGTACCCTGTATACTCTACAGTAATTTTCAAATGTGCTTTTTAACCTTTCCTATAGAATGTAGAATGTTTAGAAGGGGAGTTAATCACCGCGACCTTATAGATCTATTGTGTGTTCCCCTTTCTTGAGTTATAACGAGTTATAACTCATCATACAGTCTCAAGCCTTTCCTATAACAACCTTTCCTATAACATTTCCTATAACATTTCTATTTAACATTTTGTTCTTAAAAACGAATTTTGTAAAAGACGTCGTGTCTCGAAACAAATGAAGGGTAAAAGGGGAAAAATCGACGATGAATAAAATACGACAAACCAAACATCATGTTAAAGATACAAAAATTTATTACTTATGCGTTATTATTTGCTGCAGGTTTTTCATCGGACATGTTTACACAAACCGGTCACCTTTCACTATGATCCAACTCGCTGTCTCGCGGCAGGCTTGCATCAAAAAATGGACAGAAAATGTCTTGTTCTCGTCTCGTACTCGTCTTGCTCTTGCCTCGCTCTTGTCTCGCGCTCGTCTCGCACTCGACTCCTCAGGTCTGGACGCACCATTAGAAGTTTACGGTTACTCAGAAATCAACTAAATCATTTAAAGCATTCTTTTTTGATTGGAAACAAAATAATACGAATAAATACGAGTGACACGACCCAAAAGCGTATGGCGTTTAGCGCTTCTTAAGCGATACACGCAAAAGAAGTATGATCGCAAATTAGAACAAATCTGAGTCTATATCTATTATAGGCTATTTCTTAATGGTTGATAACACAGCGAGAAGGGCTTGGGCCATAAAACATCATAAACCATAGGCACTACAACTTTTACAAATTCATCTACCGACTTTTTTATTTAATAAAATAAGCTGGTTTGCCCTTGAATGAGCCCACAGTAGATTGCAGCAAAAAAATTGTTCGACTTTTATTACGGTGGCTGATCGTTCTGTAGTTATTCAGTGGTATAATTACTTTATCCTCATCACTCTCACCTCATTAGAGATGAGCGATATCGTGATTTTTTAATCACACTGATATTTGTTACTGTGATATTTTAATATCAGTGATTTTTAAACGTGATGTGATCACAATCAACAATAACAAGTGTTGTCGCTCCGTCCCCGTTGCCTCGTTCCCAGTTAAGGCGTAATACTCACTACTCACGTGTTTGTTTTTTTTAATTTATTTATACTTTTTTTAGATTTGAGACAAACAAGTTTGAGTTTGATTCATTTATCCAGTATTCAGTCAAGTTGCATTTATTATCGGCTACATGCCGGGTTACAAGGTCCCGGGTTTGTTTTGTTTATTTAAGAATAATTGTTTTTCTAACCTCAAAAAATAAATAATTTTATTGCAGAGATCTCAAATCTCAAAGATTTAGCCGAGTATTCGTACGATCCGTACTTAAAACGTTAAAACATTAATTGTAGATAGTGATGGGCAAAACTGTTATTTTTAGATAACAGTTGAAACTGTTATAGTTATTTATAAAAAAACAGCTTAAAAATAACAGGTTTCTTTATTTTATTGCTAAATATCTGAAAGAGTATGAGGCGGTCACCGCCAGGCGTATTAACGCAGTTGCAAGTTGCAACAATGACATGCTCGGTGGTAGTATTTCCAGGGTGTCAAAACATTTCTAAATATCGATTGTTATCTAAAATACCTCTCTAAAAACGGTGGTTGTTTACAAATAAGCGCTGTTTACAAATTGCGATATAAAAAAGCCAAAATTCCGCAACTCGTCTATACCTATACATTCCGATCTATCTACGCCTTGCCCCTCGATCCGCGTAGATCCTGAATTGCGTAGCAGTGTACAGGGTGCATCTCACTTGATGGGCGAGAAGCTCTTAGTTATAATTTTACCATTTGCGGTCAAAAAATAGCAATATAAGAAAATGTGTAGTATATTCTTCATAAGTAAACCAACAACACACTAGAGTTCGAATTAATTTTACACTTAAACTAGCGTGTACCCGCGACTTCGTTTGCGTCGAATTAATAATTTGTAATGATGATGATCAAGCAAAGCAAGAATTTCTATTAACATACAAACTGGATAAAATTTTCTCACATTTGCCAAAAATAAGCTTTAAACGTCGAGCAGTTTAAGCAGAATCGTGGTTAATGAATTACTCAACTTTTTGGAACACCCTGTATGATTTTTTAAAAAATTTCAAAATATGTAAAAAACAAAATAAATTATGCGTGTCCAAACGTTTTCCCGAAAAACTAACCGTTTTTTAAATAACAAATATTGTAATATTTGAGGGGCGTTTTCACCCTCTTGGAATTTGAGATTCGAGAAACCCCTCCTTATCGAACCTCAACCCCACAGTCAATCCGTTTACTAAAAATCAGCTTTAAACGTCAAGCAGTTTAAGCAGAATCGTGATTACTCAATGGTCATATTTTATGAAACACCCTGTATATATTTTTAAAAAATCTTAAAATATGTAAAACAACGAAATAAAATATACGTTTTCGACCAACTGAATTTATAAAGGCACGCGTTCATTTCATAGTGTTTAACATTGTGAACGTCAACTGAACCTCAACTGCCGAGTTTATAAATCCAGCTTTAAGCTGTTGCAGTTGACGTTCAAAATGTTCAACACTATGCAATGAATGCGCGCCTTTATAAAAGTCAGTTGGTCGAAAAGTTGACAGTTAGTTTTACGTTCAGGGTAATTCAGAAATGAACAATATTTAAGTCGGCAGTTCGCAACGTTCGGCAGTTGGAAAGGCAGTCAATGAGTAAGCGCCTGTCGATCACGTGACGCACAGAAAAGAGATGCATTGGAAAATGACCTTTATTGTTGTTTCATTAGTTCTGTTTTTGTAATGTTTATATTTTGCGCAATGTTGGATTATTATGTTTGAACTTTGAAAAATATCAAAACTGGGGGTACCGATTGTAAACAAAAAAAATACCACGTAAAGTGAATAAATCAGTTTAAGATAAATTTTCAGTTCGTTCAGAACGAAAGAATACTACTACTTTCATTTCAGTGGCATACATGAAAGTTTCAACAACTGTCATTGTCTGGTATCCTCTTGATGGGCACGCTTTATCCTACTTGTTATAACAATGCCTTGGATATGAATCTCTCTTCTAATGAATGAAAATTATATAAAAGAACCCGCGACAAATCAGAGTTTACCGACGATACTTAAAATGCAGATAACCGAAAACAGCCGTGTTTTTATCAACACAAGCTATGTGCATTCAGCTTGGTTTTCATGCATCCGTTGTCCGACGATACGTTGATACGATATTAATTTCATTGGTTGTATTTAAAGGTTTCGATTGGTTAGAAACGGTTAACCAATCGAAGCCTTTAAATACAACCAATGAAATTAATATCGTATCAACGTATCATCGGACAACGGATGCATGAAAATCAAGCTTTAGGCGGACAAAACTTACAATGCTATTATCATAGCATACTATATCTTTCAGTATATTCAATCTAAGTAACTAAGCATATCAAAACTAGTACAACCACAGATTATACAGATTATAAACTTATCGTCAAAAGCATTGTTTTCGTGGTTCCAATTTTCGGACTA
Organism: Sitophilus oryzae; assembly: GCF_002938485.1. Lineage (NCBI taxonomy): Eukaryota > Metazoa > Arthropoda > Insecta > Coleoptera > Curculionidae > Sitophilus > Sitophilus oryzae. Next base: position 423,337 of record NW_022146189.1, on the reverse strand, counting down.
ACCTAACACTAGTTAGGTTACTAGTTTGCGCACATAGCACGCCCAATTATGGCCTCTAAAATTGTGGACACCGCCTGACTGGCCCAGTTATTACGCTGGTAAAACGCGAGTTTATTTTTGCGCAAAGGAAATTTTACTCGTTTGCTCATCGTCACAAGGTGCGTATTCATTATCCGAACGAACGAACGAACGAATGAAAGTGCGGTATATTTAGACGGGGACCGAACGCATGCGGCCGTTCGTTCGTTCGTTCGCTCGACCATCCGTTTCGAGTCGGTACATCAAAGCCGTTCGCCAACAAATGCCTCCGGTCTTCTCGTGCGGTCCTATCGTGCGGTCCCCGTCCATACCACTAGCGAACATTCGTTCGTTCGTTCGTTCGTTCGTGCGGATAATGAATACGCACCTTCATAAAAAACAATTTTCGTACCACGAATTAGGGACAAGATTTTTAATCTGTATACATATAGTATACCTAATCTGTGGTACACCCTCAAAGGATGTGTTAAGAATATAAAATATGCATATTTACATTACCTAACATCAATTTCTTCACTACTTATACTGATGACATCTTCTAATTCATTATCTTCAAAACATTCCTTCACATTTGACTTGTAATTTTCTTTATTTTGTTTTTCAAAATTCCTGTAAAATTGTTTTATTGTATGTAATTTGATTATGTATGCAAAAATTGCTTTCAGATAAAAATTAAGAACAGAAATGTGTCACAGGCGTATTATAATGTAAAAATTACATGTCACAGGCGTATGGAATAATTCAGCGTTTTGTAAAAAGACTAGACATAGGTATTATAAAACTCCGGCATTTTAATCAAAAGTAGGAAATTTTACAAAGAGCCTATCTGTTTACAGTCGTTTTGTAAAACGTCTAATCAGAATTTAAGCATATTAAACAATGATATTTGCGGTACATTTTTGCAAAATGACCGCTTGTTTTCAAACATTTTTCAAAATGCCTATTGAAGGCTAGTTAAGATTGACCATAACATTTTACGCGGAATTAAGCTTCATTTTCATGCGTCCGTTATCCGTTGATACGATGGTCCGATGGCGCTCTGATTGGTCATAACGTTTTCGGGCTACTTTTCATCCATAAATTTTTTAACCCCAGCCCGTCAACGGAGAAAGATCGTACGATAGTGGACGTTGATACTTTTTTGACAAATTTAATCTAACCTAAAGTGCGGACCGTCTGGCTGCCTTGAGACTCCTGCGGTTCACTACTGCGTATCACATCTGTACAGGGTATCGCAATTTTGTGTATTTTATAGGATTTCTCGTTTATGAGTAGAGATACCATGATACAATTTTCACATTACTTCGCTACTTTTTTATGAAACTAAATATGCTACAAATAAGTTTCTCCTAGTCTCCTTAGTTCCAGAAATACAGGGCGAATTTGTGATGTGAAGTAGTGAACAGATGTTTAATACAGATATGATGCGCAGTAGTGAACGCAACGTCTACCGGCAGCCAGACGGTCCGCACTCTTTTTAGGAAGCCTAGCAAAAGATATATTAAGGAACCAGCTTTCTTAAAATTCTCTCTCGAAAACGTTGCTAGCTCTTAAACTATAAGTAAAACAGCGAAATCGTTATGGAAATGAAAATATAAAATGACACCATCACAATTTTCTAACCAATCGAAGTCTTTAAATTCAACCAATAAAATTGATATCGTATCGTCGGACAACGGATGCATGAAAATCAAGTTTTAGTATAACTAACCTAAATTTAACTACAGAACATTTCTTGAACTTCTCTTTCAAATTTAGGAAATGACACAAAATAGTGATGATTTTGTTAAAGTTGTGGTCAAGGAAGATTAATATAAAGAGCTAAATTAATTTTATTCTAAACGATAACAAAGTTCCACAAAAAAGGCCTGGACACAGAGCGAGAGTATAATAATTAAATGAGTATTAATACTAAGTATATAATATATTTTGTATTCAAACTTACGTTGCTGATAATTATAATTTATGAAATATGGTTCAAATTGTTTTTGTCTAAACAAAATAAAATATTGTTTTTCTATAGTAAAATTTGTGGTATTTTTATTAAACCACAAATTATTTAATATGCTTATATGCTCATAACTGCCTAAACTTTCATAATTTTTTAATACGCCTTAAATTAAAACAGGCAGTCTTTTTGGAAAGCTATAGAAAATAAATAGGCTGTAAAAATTCCTTCTTTTGTTCTTTATTGGCTGGCATTTTATAACGTCTCTTTCCAGAAAGCATATACCGGGTGCGTCTCAAAAGTGGCTCACCCCCATAACTTTTTTATTTTTTCAGTTCAAAAAAAAGAGATTTGGTATGTTAGTATATGACATAAATTAGGACTGATTGACGTATTCAATTGGTTTTGCTCACTTCCTGTTTCACTGGAAATTACTACAACTTTTGATTTGTAAATGGTACACTCGGTATTTTTTTACTTTATTCGATAGAAATTTACTCGTCCATGAAAATCACAATTAAACAATCAAATATTACAGAAGCCTGGAAGAAAGAAGTTTGGCCTGAAGGAGCACTGGTGTCTTTTTTTGCCAATCGAAGAAAGAGGCCGCAAGAACCGGAGGGGTAACCAATACCATAGGAAAGGAAAAGTCCTTTAATATTCTATATCAAAATGTTAGAGGGCTAAGAACCAAAACTGCAACATTGTGTGATAACATATCAATAGCCAACTGGGATGTATAGTGTGACCAACGGATCTGTAGCTACGGGGTATCGGCAGGGGAACGCAGTTGTAAACAAAACACGTCCAGTTTCATTCATAAAATAGGCATGGGCGTACGCTGTTATATGAAAATAATGTGTATCATAAATATAATATTCAGATTAATAATTTTTTTCAAAAAACTTTATGCTGTTTGAATCGTTACTGTTGAGTTAGCAGATAAACACTAAAAGCTTTTATTAAAGCTCCCTTAAATATTTTGAATCATTTTATTATTGTGTTGTTAATATAATAGAAGAAATAATTACAGCTGGGGGTTGGAACCTTTGGTGTTACACAGCAAAATAAAACACGAAATCAGTACAATACACCAAAACACTTTTAATTTTACACTGGACGCACGTTTCGCTAACCATGTCTGCCATCAGCAGATGATCAAGACTGAGTCTTGTGGTATATTTATTTATATATCTGTACTAACTATATTTTTTTCTATAATACATAATCTTAGATATAACTATTTCCAGCAAAAAAATTTTTGCAACCAAACTTTGGAAGCGCAAACAAAACATAATTTTACTCACCAGTAGATCCAATATTGCCTATTACACCAGATATGGTATCGCTCCGCCAGCACTTTTTAAAGGTTAGGTCATGTCTACCCATATGTTTCATCCAAATAGATAATACTTGGCTATATCTTCGAATTTCGCGTATATATTTATATCTCTCTCTGCAATATAATGGGCCGCTCCACTAATATTTATCTGTTATTTTGACATTTACGCCAAAAAAAATCATTTGATTTTAATACCCCCCTAAGCGTTTCCCTGCCAAAGCAAAATTCGATTCTTCCTGCAATTTTTGTAAAAATTTTATAATTGTGGGGACGAGTTTGAATTCGAGATAAAATCTATTTATCAAGTTCCTGACCACTTGGAAAAAGTCGTCGAGCTTTTCAACAGCAGTCTCGCGTGGTCGTTTTTTTCCAGGGCTGGATATCATTTTATCGGGGTTAGTTTACAGCCTTTTTTTATCTTCTGTGTGAATTGTTTTATAGGCGATACGCTAACTCCGGTATAAAGAGATATCCGCTCAAGTTTACGTTTAAGCGGCAATTTAAGCGAACTCTCTGTAGCTTCTTCGTCGCAAACCCTATTATGAACACAAGGAAATAAACCAAATGAGATTTCATCCACCTTTATTTATATTTATTTTAGTTTAGCTAAAATATTTAGGTAAAATGTGTGCTTTTCATTTTAGCCAATATTTAATTTTAATATTCTAATTATTATATTATTATTATTCTACTTACCTATATAAATTAGCTATTATTTCTCTTGTCTGGCTATTGTAGCGTCTTACCCTAAACAAATTTATTCATTTTAAAACACAAATATACGATCAAACTTGATATTAATAATTAAAAACTACGAACGAAATACATTATAACAAGATAACAAAACAATAAAACACATTTTAACTATTAAATATACGAAAAATATAGGAATAAAGTTTAGGATAACCGGTATAAAATAATGAAAGAAAGTAATAATGATCAAAAGAATGACACCGCCACTGGATATTTCAATAGTATTCAATATTTCTACTCTTTTCAGAAGTGACCGTGAAGTTGGGGATAAGGCTAGCGAATAGGAAAGGCGTAAAAGCCATGGCAACCACGTGGTAACAAATCCTGTGACGTACTCTCGCCAATCATGTTCGATGAATAGGCGGCCATGCGCGGCGATGCCGGTTTGCCAATGATATCGTTGAAATATCTTCACCTTTCGTAATAAGCAGATTATACAAAATGAAAGAAATAAGTTATTAAATAAAACATATCCAACAATATGAACTACGTTAAAATTCCTTAGTAATATACGTCAGAATATATGCTAAACACATTATATATAATAAAAATATATTAAATTTATAGTTCATGTCTGGCAATTTTGCAATTTTATAGATAAACGTGGCAATATCGATTTGTCCTGATCGATTGAAACAGGGTTGTATAACTCCGATACATAAAAGTGGTAATACAGGTCTTATAAATAATTATCGCCCAGTAACAGTATTCAAACGGATGCTGCGAATCTCATGGGTACAAAGGATCACCAACAATGAAGTACTCCAGCGCATGCAGAAACAAAAAGAGATACTGAACACCATCAAGGAAAGAAAAATGCAATACCTGGGTCATGTGATGAGAGGTGGTAGATACGAAATACTGCGCCTCATAATAGAGGGCAAAGTGCAAGGGAAAAGATCAGTAGGAAGACGCCAGAACTCATGGCTAAAAGATTTCAGGAGATGGTTTGAACGCTCGTCTGCGGAAATCTTCCGGGCTGCAGTTTCCAGAGCCACAATTGCCATTTGGATCGCCAACCTTCGGCAGGAGAGGGCGTGATAAGAAGAAGTAACAGTATTGTGTGCTCTGTCTAAAATTTTTGAACGTATATTATATACAAAAATTAATGCTCATGTTTCACCGGTCATAATACCTCAACAACATGGTTTTAGGCAGAAACTATCGACCTGCACCAATCTCTCGGTGTTTTCAGAATATGTAAGCAACAGCTTGGGAAGTGGTCACCAAGTTGACGTCATATATACCGACCTGGCAAAGGCCTTTGATAGTGTGAACCATGCAGTCCTACTGAGGAAATTGAAGTGTTATTCTTTTCATGATAATCTTATAAAATACTTGAGGTCGTACCTAGCATCTAGGCAGCAGTGTGTTAAGTTTCAATCTAGCAAATTTATATGTTCACGGCAACATCGGGGGTCCCACAGGGTAGCATTCTTGGCCCTTTATTATTTAACCTATTCATAAATGATATATCGCATTATATAAAGTATTCCCAATTTCTCCTATATGCGGATGACCACAAAGTTTACAGTGTGGTGAGGGGTCAGAGTGACTGCCCACCTTTACAGGTAGATTTAAGCTCTCTCTATTATTATTGTCAACAAAATGATCTTAAATTAAATATAGCTAAATGCAAATATGTAACATTCTGTCGTAGTGGATCACCAATTTTGTCAAAATATTCGGTTGACAATTGTGAACTGGAACTGCTGGAAGAAATAACAGACTTGGGTGTTCTTTTTACAAAGAAATTTACCTTCAATAAACACATAGAGAAATTGTATTCTGAGGGAATGAGAAAGCTGGGGTTTGTCTTGCGCTGCAGCAGTGAGTTCAGCGATATTAACACCAGAATATTGCTATTTAACTCATTTGTTAGGTCTAAACTAGAATATGCCTCTATTATTTCGAATCCAACCACTTTTACCTACTCAAGTATGATAGAGAAGGTTCAGAAAAAATTCCTGAGAAGCCTATTTCTGCAAAAATACGGGTTCTACCCCGGCTTTCGCAATCTTGTATCATACGAATCTCAACTAGCAGAATTTAGCATAACACCCTTAAAGGAAAGGAGGCAGTTCAGTGATGTGTCGTTTGTATTTAGTATTATTCACCAATGTGTTCCTGTGCCGGATCTACTTGGAATGATTTATTATGTAGTACCTGATTGTAGACTAAGAAAAAGGCATGTAATTTTTAAGATCTCGTTGGTTAGTTCACCATTAAACAGGCGGTGAATAAGTTTGCCCTAGATCACTCTGATTTTGACTTTATCTGTGATAAGAATAAAAAGATAATCTTCAACTATTTTATTAAGTCTCGTTGTTAATGTTATTGAGAGTTCTTCTTTTTTATTGTATATTTATTTTTGTATTTTTTTAATTTGTATTTACTGTACTGTTGTCATGGGAATATTTTTCTGTTATAAGTGCAGTCTAAAAAATGATTTTGATTTTGATTGATTTTGAAAATAACATTCTGAATAGAATGACATATCATATGTCAACTTTTGACATTTTCGCATATGGTTTATTTGAAATTATAACTTGCAGTTCCTAACAAAAATTTGACTCGAAATACCAAGTGTGTGGTATCAAATTATTCGTAAAAAAATCTGGTTCCAAATATGCTAATGAGCCACCCTCGTTCCATTTGAAAAAATTGAGATATAATAAAATAAAAAATACAATTTGAGCATTTTCTAACTGGCCAGGACAAGACACTAAAAAGATTAGACAATCAAATCTATTTTTCCAAGGCTACTTGATTAAGAATTAGTGTTTTTAACATAGCCTTGACACTCTAGATTGAAATTTAAAATTCAATTTTGTTTTAAACAAAAATGTCAAAAGTTGACACATGATATGTCATTCTATTCAGAATGTCATTTTCTATCAAATAAATAAAAAAATACCGAGGGTGCCATTTAAAAATCAAAAGTTGTAGTCATTTCCAGTGAAACAGGAAGTAACCAAAAACAATTGAATTCGTCAATCAATCCTAATTTATGTCATATACTAACATACCAAATCTCGTATATCTTATATGAAGAGTATATATTATCTGAAAAAATAAAAAAGTTATAGGGGTGAGCCACTTGTGAGACGCACGGTATGTATATAGAAAATAATCTAACCAGATATTTACTTGGAACTATGTTTCTTAACAAATTGTGTTAAAGTTGAACTATTTCCTGTTTTCATTTTCTTTCTGGAATGGTTAGTAAACTTTTCTTTTTTCTTAGAAAATAGAATCTTTGGTTCTGTTGGTGTACATTGAACAACTGAAGTATCATCTAAATCCTCATTAATAGATTTTCTAGGAGTATCAACATTTTTCTGTATCACTTTACTAAAAGTAAAAATTATCTCCTTAATTTTAAAAGTAGGGTCTGGTCCACTTTAGGTATATCGCCAATCTTGAAGTTATTGATGTAAATTTGATATTAATATGTTCTACAATTAATATTTTAACGTTTTAAGTACGGATCGTCGGCTAAATGTTTGAGATCACTTCACTATTGATACTTAAAATTATTATTTTTAGGTTAAATTTACGATAAGTTTTCAATGTGTGCGATAATTATGACAGATGAGAGAGAATGTGTTTTACTGATTGTATTATTTTCGTTTAACTTTTAAAGCAACGTTGCCAATGCTAAATCGGATATTGTTTTATTTATACTTTCCTATTAATTTTGAAAAATAGCGGTAGCGATATTAAGCTGATAAGAATAGATATTATACTTTGATCTGTGTTAAAGGTTGAGAAGAGGATCACAATGGTAAAAACGTCCGCCGCAACTGAGTTTTGATTGCATTGGTTTTAACTTTTTTGCGGACGGTGGATCGAACCTCGGTAGACATAAAACTTTTTTATTTTTTTACAGCTGTTTTTATTTTTTAAAACTGTTTTTATTTTTTTTAATTTATTTAGAGTCGTTGGTAACGGCGATCAAAATACGCCGTAGGTTAGTCTTTGGTGTGAGTTTTTTTGTATTTATAGATTGCACGCAAAAACCTGATCGATTTTGTATAACTCATGCGCATGCGCGGAAGCAAAGGAGCAAAAGTGGAGTGCGGCTCCCTAGCTTCTAGTAAACCAATGCTATTAAAACTCCTTCGTGCAATTTTGTGGTTACATATTTAGCTATTGTCAGCTTTCGTAATAGGTCATTTATTTAAAATCCGTAATTACCCGAAAAAATACAAGATATGGCAACGTTGCAAATTTCAAATTGTTAGATTAGGGTCTAGAATATATTTGTCTCTCTCATTGCATAGAAGAGAGAAAGAAGGATATATGAAATGTCAAACTTCCATCTTCCATCTGGTCTCAATTTTCTTTGTTAAGAAAAGTGTTTTTCAGTAAAATTTTGGACATTTTTCTATCCTCAATCAAGTGTAGCTTTTAGATAAACTATAATATAATGAAAATATAGTGAAATTATTACTTTAGAAGGCCAAAATAAATAAAAATTCAGTGTTGAAATACCCCACCCAGCACCCCTTTTCACTCCCCAATCCCGTAAAATTCTGGGGTTGTTTATGGACGATCCGCACTTTTTTCGTTAGAAAATGTCATTATAAGTGTTCCTCTTCTCAATTCTGTATAGAAAATTTTAAAATTTTGATGTACCTAAAGTGGACAAGACCCTAAAAGTACATACATCTAAAATAAATATGTACTTACCTCGGTTTCATTCTTGACCTGAGATTTAAAAAATCCATAGAAGACATGTCATCCATAATGGTACTTTCAAATTTCTTGCTATCATAATTTTCATACTGAATTGCCCTTATAACACTAGGAGATGGTGTACGACTAGAATGTAGCCTCGATTGGTGTTTTTTTGAAAAGCTAAACTTCTTTTTCTTCTTTAGTTCTGGACTGGTGTCTAAATTTCCACATAAAATCCCAGTATTTGCTATATCCTCTTCAACTAAAGATGAAATACTAGAACTACCCAAAGAATAATCCAATCTTGCATGCAAAATATTTGAGGCATCAACTACACTTGTCTTTTCTTCATCTGATATATCTTTTAAACAAATATTCTCTAAAAATAAATAAATCAGCTGCAATGTAGAATTAATTAGACATTTTTTACCTTTATCTTCATTTTTGTGATTTACTTCTCTGGTGTTATTCCTAAAATAAATTCTATGTGAAAAACATTTAATTAAATATTAGAATGTAATTAAATAGCATAGTGCCTTTCATTGCATAAAAAACTACTTGAAATTTAACAAGCTTACACTTTCGATTTAGAAGTGGCTTCATAGTTGTTTTTTAACTGAATTAACTTGCCAGATATGTCATCTTCGATTCCTAAATGTAGCAAAAATAATAAACATTTTTTAGAAAATATGTTATCAGGTATTACTTTTCATTTCTTTTTTAAGTGTAAATAATAGCATAGAAAGTGCTTTGAAATCTTGGTTTATCTCATGTTCCCATATATTATACAAATGATCATCAAATAAATTAATCCATTTATTGTATGCTTCTGAGCTCTCCATTTTAGCGTCTCTTTGTCTGAGCATAAAAATTCTTCAATAAGTATTTAGTTTGCATCTCTGGTTTGCATCTAAAAAACAGATATTAATATAAAACTGTATAAAACACAAAGATAAAACATTAATATCAATAATATAGTCAGAGATAGACAAAGTCTATACCTAACATACTTCTGCCGCCAAAATACAGTAAAAAGTAATGTGCGTAAAACCCGCAAACGCTGTTTAGTTTTTAAGACCACTTATATATAAAATATAATTCGTAATATAGTATAATTTTCAGTTTTTTATATTATAAACTTTACAGTAAATGAGTAAAAAACATAAAAGTTAGGTTATGGCCGTTATGATGGGTTAACGCACAGTAGCCAAATTGCTCTAAAAAATTGTATTATAAATAGAAGCAAAATTAAGATAATATTATTTATTTTATATAAATAAGATAAAAGTAAGAATATATACAAGGACAGAAAATAAAAAGCTTGTATATTTGCATAGTCTAGGATTAATGAAATATGTCTATTTCATTAATCCCTAATCAGAGGCATAAATAATAAAAATAATTAATTGCCTACATAAAAGTATAATTACATAAAAAAGGAAGTCTGACAATGCTGCTTTGAAAATGTTTCAAATAAAATGGATATAAGCTATAGGCAACTACATATACAAGTAGAAAATATAATTTAAAAATTATCAGGAAAAAAACAATATTCAAGTTATCGCTGCTAATATATGTTTCTTTCATTATCTGAAGAATATTTGGTAATGTAACAATAATTGTGTAAAACAATATCATAACAAAGATTTAAACAAATAGATTTAAAATATTTAATAATATTCAGTTTCTTCATGTTATTATTAGATGTCGCTATTCCAAGTTTTTTTTATTATTTTTTAATTTTTAAAATATAAAACATGCATTCTGTGGCCTCTTTGATTTTGATTGTCGTTTGCGCAAGCTCTGTCAGAAAATGAATGGGAGTTTATTTTGGTTAAGGAATAGCAGCATTCGAAGATATGTTTTTGGATTGTCGGTTTACAGTCGCAGTCGGTTCGAATAACTTTGTTTCTGATACGCTTGCGGTGCTATCGGAAGAACGGGACCTGTTGCTTCGAGTGAAAAATCTTTTTAGTTTTTCGTTATGTGGTGTTTTTTGCATAGTGATTTGAAGTGTTAAAAGCACATCACAAATTGCGTTCAAGATGGGATTACCTTTTACAAAAGATGCTAGTGAGGATGTGGAAGAACAACAACCACGACAGGATAGTGGGTCTAAGCTTCATGGAAGACAAGCAAGTATTAGGCAGAGTACCATCAGAGCTAAGGCAAAACAAACTATGCCTGATCCGGGAGAACTGGAAAGAAGGTTTACAAAAGTTTTGGTAAGTTTTGATTGATACACTTATGACGACTACCTATTCTATTCTATTTTTACTAAAATACATGAGTATATTCAGATGTTTCTTAACACCTTAACTTACAAAACTTATGTACTTACCTATTTAATAAGTATTGTAGGTAGATTATAGGTACCGAGATACTAAATTAACCTTCCTGTTGTGCTACTGTATAAATACAACTATTTGATAGTAGATTTCATGGTAATTTCATTGAAAACAGTGCATTTTTGTTTTTTTATTTCTTGCTTTAACCTAAAAATGTCTGCATGAATAAATAAACAATTGAATGGACATTTACTTCCCATTTGTTTTAATTAATTCTAGTTAACTAGCCCCTGAATTGTTTACATTGTGCAATAATAGATATATTAATATTTGCTGTTTATTATGAGGAGGTATACTATAGTTTTATGATTTATTGTTTTGTAAAGTGCCAGTGGGTAATTATGACTCACTCCTAATAATCTCAAATTAAACTTTACTGGTCAAGGCTACTGGCAAAGTGCTAGATACAGTCCATGGCTGGGAAACTTAAATGGAAATGACGGTTCATTAAAAATAGTTTTTCCCATAAAATAATTAACTAGAAAGAAGTGTCAACTCTGTGTTAAATCGTGGAAACACGATACGCCACCGAAAGCCTTCGTTGTCGTCTGGAGAACTAATTTTCCAATTGACAGGTTGACATGATAAGGACATGATGGCTTAATTTTCATTTCCGTTTCCGGTTATTCAATGGCGGGTCCTCTTTCAGTTCAAATGTATTTTGTATTTTTTCTTTTCATAAATAAAACCAAAAAATAATTTATTCACATATATTTATTTGAAGTATGGAACAACGTGACTAAATAAACATAAAAATATAGAGGATTGTATTGTTTCAATACCAATTAGTTAATTATATGTACTTTTAACGTAAATTAGTTAAGGTATAAGCATGACTTACAGTAATTTGTAAATAAACACACGTATTCGCAGACTTCAAGGACAGAAAACGGACACAGGGACATGAAAACGGGAGCCTTATACAAAAACCTGAAAACAGAAAAACAAATTTTTTTATACTAAAATTAACAATCTAAAAATATCAATAGGTATAAAATATAAATATACTGTTTAAAAAAGCGTCCATTATTCCCAAAGAGACCTGGCTTATAAATCAAAAAGAAGCAAAAAGAGACTTTTAGTCGGATAACATAATCAGATTATCAGTCCGATTTATTGCATTATTGACAATAAATCGCACATATTGGAGATAAATGATGTTGGCTATAGTTAAAAATGATCTTACCTTGCTGTAAATTGTTTCCATTTTCAAAAAAATCGCCGATCAAAGAGATTATAACACCATTTTCTTGCATCTAAAAAATGTAAAAACAGTGTTTATTTACTACCTATTTTTCATATACATGGGACATACCTACTACGGCAGAAACGTCATTTTCTCCAGGATTCTTCATGTAATATATATTTTATATACTTTATTACCTTTATAATTATAAATTTCAGCCGAAATATTAAATTGAACTTCCAAAACGAAACTAAACGGAATGAATTAAAATGGCGTCGAATATTTTCGACACAATTTTCGAATTTGTTCTAGAACAAATCTGAAGTTGTCTCTGAAACTGAAATCTGTCAATTCTAAACTGTGAAGTTAGACAATAGTTAGACAAAACAATGCTGTCCTTGTCTAGATACGGCCAGTCTTGTCGAGAGGGAGACTTGACAGTGACACTAGTTTTTGTTTCTGTATTTTTTCCTCATTTTTTTGATGTCGTCTGGTCGAAATGTTTCCTACTCGCTAGACCAATGACTAAAGAATATAAGGACATGTAACGCCCCTATACGGGCTGCAGCAGAATTTGTGACCTTTTTTTTGTTTTGGTGGCAAACAATGAGTCATCATTTGGTCACCAGCGACAATTTTAGCGATTTTTAATAGTTTGTGTGTAGTAAACTTTGTATAAACTTTATTATAATGGTGATTAGTTGTTCAGCTTTCAAGTGTAAAAGCAGCAGCGATAAGAAAGAGCCAGGAGTTACGTTTCTTAGGTAAATAAACAGTCCACTCCAACCTTTTAGCGTTTTCTTATTGAATTCGATAATTATTCTTCAATTTCAATTAATATCTATATGTACTTGATATGTGCTATACGTCGATACTAGTTTTGTACCTTTTGTTAACATTTTAATACGTTTTTTTCGTAATTAATTAGGATGATACACCATAGGCGTAGTCAAAACAATTATCAAAAAATATAAATATTGCTTCAAACAGCTAGGTTAAGAAAAATATGTGCCACGGCACTGTTTGATGGCATCGTCAAAATTTGCTCTCGGGTGTTATTTGTCCTTGGATTCTTTAGTCATTGCGCTAGACAGACTTCACACTTCACTCAGTATCTATCAATTTTTTTTCATCTATGCTATCAATCCCTTTGATCAATCCACTGTATGCAGTATACTCCTACCAAAGATTCTCCTACTGTCTGATCAAAAAGTTTATTATTAGATTATAATCAACCAGATCGAATTTCACAGCTAAAAAAATAAATAATGTAATTTCCCATAAGAATTGTTTGGTTCCAGTCGATATTACGGACACTAAAAACGTTAAATTTTCCATACAGATTAGGTAGAAACATCGAATATTAGCACTTTACTACATTATATAGATGTGGATTGACCTAGTTTAAGCACAAAAATTCAAGAAAACCTCTTTGTAAGCGTAAAAATTAATTAAATACATGTATTTACATTATTCCGAGGAGCTAGCAACCATTGACTTTTTGATTGACAGTTGATCGACGGCCTTCGCATGCTATTTGCGACGTTGTCAATATAATTATTTTATATAATTTTCTACTGAAGTGAGGTTATGTTAGATATTCTTTTAGGGATTCTGTGGTTTTGAATTTTTGGTTAGCTTTTCGTTGTGGAGGGTGTTAACCGTGGTGTTAAGCTGGGGTTTTTATATTTTAATAATTAACAGTGATTTTGCAAAAATATTATTAGATTGGTTAGGATTTGGGTTGCTTCGGTTAGCGTTTCTTTGCGGAGGGTGTTAAGCTGTGGTTTTTATATTTTAATAATTAACTGTGATTTTGAAAAAATATTTTTAGATTGGTTAGCATTTGGGTTGCTTTGGTTAGCTTTTCTTTGCGGAGGGTGTTAAGCTGTGGTTTTTATATTTTAATAATTAACTGTGATTTTGCAAAAATATTATTAGATTGGTTAGTATTTGGGTTGCTTTGGTTAGCTTTTCTATGGTGAGGGGTTTTTTTTATATTTTAATACGAATCTGAGTGCTTTCAATGATTTGATTTTAAACACAGATTTTAAAATAATTCATTTGTTTTCATCGTAGAGCGGAGCGTGGAGCCGTTCCTCCGGCGACCGGCACGTGAAAAATTGGCGTAAAATAGCGGCAACGTCGCACAGGTTAATGTCATCATATGTTTGTGCCATCTGTCAAAATTCCTCCGCAGCATCAAATAGTACCATCATTTTATTTCAATATTTTAAAATCTACTGGATAATCCGCAAATTTTTTTGGCTTAAATTACCTACTAAAACACATACTTTTCAGGAAAATTTTTGTTTTTAAGTCGAACGGACCCAATTATTGTTTTTCTGTTATCATACAAAACATCCTTTGTTATAAGAGTTCTTGATTATTGATCGCATTGTATTTATGCAATTGAAAAGAGCATTGTAGTAATTTTGATTGATGACATTTTATATATAAAATAGTAAAATATATAAATATATATACCTATAGGTAGAGAATATCATCGATCCTAGAAAGGTAACGTGACGCCGTTTTCTTTAGAAGATCCTTCATCAAACAACCCAAAAAATATTTTGATAATCAAGCAATAACTAGAAACGTCACGAAAAAACAGCCAATTTTCTTTATATTCGTCTAGGTATTCATAATAGCTGTAGAATCAAATTCTAAACTACGTTTTTTATACCGCATGACCGAAAAAAACGGCCTCCAGTTGGAAATGACGATCAATGACATTCCCCATTTAATTTTGCCGCTGACGCCGTTTTTTTTTTCGATTGTATGGTCTGTTTCGGGAAACGTTTCGATCAGTTTCCACAAAATAACACGGGCTTATATTTATCGTGCTATTTCGTACTCTTTCGCGAAGCAATCAAGGTCAAACATTGTTGTGGCTTCAGAAAAATAAGTAAATATGGAGTATGAATAAATATGATTAGTTTGTAATGGAGTGTAATGTAATACCACTATACTAAAGTGATATGAAAAATCAAAAACATTGCATTTAGAAAACAGTTACCGATGGTAGATTAAATTGGCTATTTCTCTAATGTTACACAAGAATATTTAGTTTTAATCATTGTCTTAATATTAATTACAATATAGTAGAAAACGAGGTAAAAAATATATTTCAAAAAGTTAAAATCGTAAAACTGCAGGGCCACAGTGACTAACTGTTCTGGCGGTCCACCTTTTATAGGTTATGATCCACGGTGTTAAACTATTTAAAAAATCCTGTATTTCTTATTTTTGAACGGATTTATATCAAACCATGTTATAATATACAAAAGTATCTTTTACACTTTTCTCTTAAAGCAATAAGAGAACATTGCGTTTTAAAAATGTCCGTGAACCATACTTTTATTGGCATCGGGTCAGTCAGAAATTTTCCCAATCAGCTCGATATAATACTACACTTTTCTATCAATCAAATAAACAAACATAACATATTATGTAAGTATACTAGGTTATTCATTATAATAAAATTAAATAATAAAAATATTTTAATTATATTTCTGCAAATTAAATGAAAAGTTTTGTTCTTATATATCTAATCTACATACCTTTATTATTAAACGCGTGTTCAAATATTAATCTGGTGGAATATATATCAATATAAAACGAGATGTAATTAACGAAATATCATCGTAACAACAGATATTTTAGAAACGTCTAGGTTTACTTATTACACTGAGATTTATGAAAAAAAGTCCTTTGCCTCGGGTATAGATACCGCCATGGTTTTGTATATTTCGTTGAGTTCAAATTATTATTTATCTATGGTAATATATTTTCGGTTTTATTTTGTGATGGATTTTTTTGTCAGGATTCTATCGGTTGTACCTTATGACGTGTCGCCGGAATATTTCCATTAAATGCTCCATGTTTATTAGCATAGTCTAAGGAAACTAGTAGCTTTACTCCTTGTCAAATCCTTTGTTCTTTTTCTGCCACTTTTTACGACCTTGTTCTCGCGTCCCGTGACCACTAACGTAGCTGTATAGTCGTGGGCTATAACTAGGCAAAGTATAGTCGTGGCACTCGCCATAGTTTCACAGAGATGTATTTAGGAAAATATGAGTTCAAATTAAAATAAAATAAAAAAAATTGATCATCGAGTAAAAATTTGATTGAAAATAGAATATTTTCACATTTCGTGTAAGTAACAATTCTTCTGTATCTGAAAATCTTCTGATGGGAAGAAATGCGGAAAAAATATATAATGACATATTTTTATATTATCTATTTCAGAGATTTTCTACAACTTTTTTTTAAATTTAAAACAAGTTTTGTTTTAACATTAATGTGTTTGTTTTGTAGTACCTAATATATTGGTTAGGTGATTTCCATTGGATAACTAATACATTAAACAACACATTGTACTAAATAATAAAATAACATATTTAAACTTCAATAATTGCTAATAAACATTACAGAAATTTCAAAAGAGAAAAGAAGCAAGAACGATGAGAAATAGCATCACTACTTTCTCACGTAATAATTTTTTTTTAATTATTGTTACCGAGTCCCGAAGGTACCGAAAGAACCGGGAATTAATAATTTCGAGTTCCTGTTCTTTGATATCTCAAAAGAACCGGGAATTTTCGGTTCTGAACCCTAGTTACCATATTATCAAGAAATTCCTTTTTTTATCTAAAAACTAAAAAAAAATTCTTGATAAAATATATACTACCCCTAAAAGTATTTGCACTTATTTAAGACTCACGGTTATGGTACCGTATAGCGTTTCCACAACCGGAGCTATTTTTCGGAACCGGTAATTTCGGTACCATGCCTCTAAGGAACCGGGATTTCCAGTTTTTTTTGGTACTTTCGGTACTATCAAATTTTTGTCTGCCCATATTCGACAGATTGTAAAAACTGGCAGAAAATATTTGGGAGAGTAAAACTACTCTTTTCCTTCTACTATGTTATTAGTCTGCGGACTATGTTCACCGTACCCAAAATAGCTGCTTTAATACATTGACTTCTGATATTTTCTGGAAGCTTCAACTCCTTTAAGTTCTTCTCAAAATCAATGTGAACCAGACCATTGCTTGAAATGATGAGTGGTAGTACATAGATGGTTATTATTAATTTTGAATAACGTCATATTTTTTTTGCTGTTGTTAAAGTATCACACTTTCCGATAACTTGTAGCACCCTTCTGTAGCATTGAACTAAATAAATTTCGTGCTTCTTTAACATTTTAAAACAGCAAAAAATATGACGTTAATTAAAATTTTCTCAATAACAATCCATCAAAAATGAAACCGACATTATATTACCATAGTAAAATTTGATTGGCATTTTGATTTTTAGGACTTTCAACGATAATTATACGTTTTTTTAAATTTCCCCTAAAACGGTATGGAAATTTGGAAAAGTATGTACGGGATTAACCATTTTAGAACAAGCAAAGCTTTTTTTCTTCAATAATAAAAAAGTTTTTCCTCTTGTAAAACAATCCGCGGACATACTGTAGATTGTTGTGTCGATTAGTTAAACGGAAAGGAACTACATTCATTAAATGAATGTCAATAATGATTGTTGGTTACGGTTGTCTATATAGTATTAACAATCAAAAATAACGTCGTGAATTGCCTCGTGAGTTCCCGTTTCTAAGCTATTTTTAAAATCGGCCTTTGATAAACTACTTCCGACTCCACTTTGGTAACGTATCGGTAAAAACGGGAAAGGGCTGTTAGACGAATAAAAATAAATGAATCAGCAGTGAGAAGAGAGGCTTGTGGCCTAACCAGACGGGGTGTGGCTATAGAGAGGTGTTTGACACTGCTGTAGAGACGGAATAAAAAATATATCGATATATCTACATATCACTAATTTTTGAAACGGTTTATTTCAAAATTGCTACATAATTTCGCGTAAAAAAATCACAAGGATCCGTTTTTGCATTTTCGATGAGTTTTCGACGAGTGAGATGTGAGGAGTATACAAGGGTGATTCACGGCCAATGGCACGTCAGACCTTTATGAAGAACCGATGGATTTTTGCATAAAGGCACCTGCTCCATCTGTCTAAATTATTTTCAGCATTACAGTGTTGCCGCCTCATACTAAAAGTAAAAGTGGTAGCATCTGTTATTTTAAATTGAACACCCAGTGTATCATTATATTTTTTGAAACTACTTTTATATCTCAACATTTTTCTATTTTACTAACCTATACCAATCTCTAATAGTTTTCGAGATAAAAAATAAAACATGTGTAAAATTGACAAAAACATGATCTTGAATAAACATTGGTTAAATCATAAATTTGGCATATAGAAAGCTAAAATTTGGTTTATAGGTTAAGGAAAGTCAACGCATTAGATCTGTCTAAATCAACTGATTGGATATCAAACAGGAAGGTCAGAAAAAATAATTATTTCCGTTTGATATAAAATCGTTCAAATTATTGTTATTTTAAATTGAAGCCTATGTATATTATTTAAAAAATCGAAACCCAAATAGAGTACATCTGCTGGATCTGTGTCTATGAAAGGAATGCGGACAAAAAACATTTAAATAAACAGCAATATATTTTATACGTCGACTTGACGAGTGCGTCACCGCAAATCGCTCCGCCCACTCATTTTATTGGCTACTTGCAAATTTGTCGAATTTTTATTGGTGGGACGCGTCGTCTAATTTTTTACGAAAAATATCGAGAGTATATCGTTTCCCCTCTCACAGATACCCCATAGCTACAGAACGGACAGACATACTGTAAAATTGCTTTTCAACGATATATCGTGTTTCTATACCTAAACCTGATTTCTGCAGTTAAGTCATTTAAAAGATAATAATTCCGAGAATAATACTGTTATAGTTGTTTCGTTTAAAGAAATTCGTTATTCGTTACCATGACACATATTGAAACTTTATAAGTATCTATCAATTAGAGTTTACGTGCTAAATTTCTAAAATAGTCTTGGTAACGAAATTCTTGAAATGAAACTATAATAATAGAATTATTAATTTTTAAATAGCTCTACTTAAGAAACCGTAAGGGTTAGGTATAGGAACATGATCTATCACTTAGGGTTGTGGATTTGACCTGTCAATTTTTTTCCGTCAATTGACCAGTCAATTGACCGGTCATTTGAACTGTCAATTGACCAAAATAATTTTAAAAGTACAATGAACGATTAAAAACAAATTAATATTTTATTTCGCATAATCCTTGAAATAATATATAAATAAAAATAAATAAATAAAAAAAAATTAAAATAGAAAATTAACAAAAACATATTTCTATTTTAACTTAAAATAAACAGAGAACATTTAAAGGTTATATAAAAAAAAAATTATTCTAATTCAAAACAAACAATTAATTGACTCTTAACATGGACTCTTAATAAGTAGACACTGGTAAGTTCTCATCTTCATCTTCATAGTCGATGTCATAGATGTCGATGTCTGAAGACGAAGACATGTCAGCTTCAGAAGATAAACTTACATTGAGGTCAGTAACCCTTCCATTTTTGTTTATTATATTTAAATTATATTTAACATAAACAAGTTTACCAGATCTTGTAGTGGTTATCCTGTATCTTAATTTATTACGAACAATTCCCCAAACAATTGGAAAAAGGATTTTTTTACGAATAATTTGATACCACAGACTTGGGCCCGTATTCTGTAACTTTGAAAACGCTATGCGCTTTTAGACGCTCAGCGTATATGACGTTAATTTTCGCTGAGCGCGCACTTAGTTAGCGATTTCGGTATTCTCGTCTGACGCGCTTAGTGTCTTTACTGATTCCGGTTGCCTTAAATGATCGTTTTGCTTGTCGAACTCTCAGTGAAAATCGAAAAAATTGTGATTTTGTGCGTTATGTTGCTCTTTAGTGAAAATTACTACTAAAAAATCCTCAATAAGTAACTGATAATTTACGACTTGACAGCTATTACTTATGGTTCAAAACATCGAAAATGCTGAGAAGCGTTTTCAACATTTCCCTCGTATAATAAGAATAATGACATATCCATAGAAAAATAGGTTGACATAAGTCAACAATAGGTTATGAAATTTACGTAACATTGACATTTTTCATTGTTACATCCGTCAGTTATCAACTTTTGACTATTAGCTTTGATTAGCTACATTAAAAATTGTGATGTTGCCAATATGTGCTCAACGCGTATCCAGAACACGATTCGCATGGCAACGAGAATACCAAAATCGACTGCCTTGCGTTTCGCTGATCGAATACTTGCGCTCACCGCTTTGAAAGCGTAACGTTTTTATGTCAAAGTTACAGAATACGGGCCTTGGTATTTCGAGTGAAATTTTCGTTAAAATTTCAAAAAAATTTCAAAGTTAAAATTTCAAATAAACCATATGCAAAAATGTCAAACATTGACATATGATATGTCATTCTATTCAGAGTGTTATTTTCTATCGAATAAAGTAAAAAAATACCGAATGCCATTTAAAAATCAAAAGTTGTAGTCATTTCTGGTGAAACAGTGACCGAAAACAATTGAATACGTTAATCAATCCTAATATACCTAAAGAAGAAAACATTGGACCAATGTGTACTACCAGTCATGAGCTATGCACGCGAAAATATGTCATCGAGTATGTCATATACTACCATACCAAATCTCGTTTTTTTAACTGAAGAATTAAAAAAATTATAGGGGTGAGCAACTTTTGAGACGCACCCGGTATAGGGTTGGTGACTAGGGTTGCTTCGCCAATAATACATACATACATACTGACATTACTCGCTGACGAGTATTCGACACGCATCAAAAGATGGTCACGCAAGGCGTTTTCTTTCATGAGCTTTTCTGTGACTGAAAAGCCCGATACGTGATGTTATTTGCCTACCGCACTCCGGACATTCAAAAATCTCATTGCTCTGTTGCCTCTTTACTTTTTGGTTGTCGCTGTTAATTGAGTTTACAATTCTTCTCCATTGAATTCTATTGTGAACTGCTTCTTCCCAATTATTCTGCATGTTAATCCCCTTTAAGTTTTCGTGGAAAATGTTCTTGTACCTTTTGAGTTGTCCACCCGGCCTCCTCTTATCGTCTACAAGCTCACCGTAAAGCAGAGATTTTGGTATGCGATTTTCTTGCATTCTGCATACGTGACCAGCCCATCTTAAGCGGGATTTTGTAACCATGACTTCAATACTCTCGCAGTTAGCTTTTTCAAGGACCGATACATTTGAGACATGATGGAACCACCGGATTCTTAACAGTTGTCTAAAGGTGCGTATTCATTATCCGCACGAACGAACGAACGAATGTTCGCTAGTGGTATGGACGGGGACCGTACGATAGAACCGCACGAGAAGACCGGAGGCATTTGTTGGCAAACGCCTTTGATGTACCGACTCGACACGGATGGTCGAGCGAACGAACGAACGAACGGCCGCATGCGTTCGGTCCCCGTCTAAATATACCGCACTTTCGTTCGTTCGTTCGTTCGTTCGTTCGGATAATGAATACGCACCTTAAGGTGTCTCTGTTGCAACTTGTTTAATGCGTTCATGTGTCGGCGGTACGGCACCCAGGTTTCGCTTCCATATAACATGGTGGGGATTATAATTGCTCGGTACACTGCAAGTTTTGTTTTTGTACTGAAGTCATGATTGAAGAAAACCCTGTCTTAAAATTTCCAGAATGTTCTTGAGGCGCTGCTAATCCTGTGCTGAATTTCAGAGTCGATATTGGCCTTTTCCGAAATCAGACTGCCGAGGTAATTAAATTCCGCTACATATTCCAATAGTTCTTCTCCGATTTTTATAGCATTGTTATGATCTTCTGGGGGAGTGCACATGATTTTGGTTTAGTCGATGTTTAGCTTAAGGCCCAAAGCCTCGTATGCCAAGGTATATGTGTTCAACATTTCTTGTAATTGTTGTAACGTGTTTGCAACTAGAGCGCAGTCATCAGCGTATTGAAGTTCTGTGATGAATTTTGTACGTGTTTTTGCCCTGAGTCTTTTTATGTTGAACAGACCGCCGTCGTATCTGTATATAATGCCCAATCCTTTCTCCTGCAGTTTGCTGTCCATTATAATGGAGAGCGCTGCCATGAATATGTTGAATAGGAGAGGCGCTAAGACACATCCCTGCCTAACTCCTGTATTTGCCAGGAAGGGATCGCTCAGTCATCCATGATGTGACACTCTTGACTGGTTGTTGTTATGGAGGCTTTTATACACACTGTAAGAAATTTGTTGGGTACACCAAACTTTTTCATAATTGCCCAAAGTGCATCTCTGTTCACAGAGTCGAAGGCTTTTGTTAGATCGATGAATGCAACATAAAGTTTAGACTGCTGCTCTTACCTTTTCTTGTAGCTGGCGGATGGAAAATATGGAATCGACGGTGCCACGGTTGGTGCGAAAACCCGTTTGCGATTCTGGAAAGATTTTTTCTATATGTGGGTGCAGGCGATTTGACATAATTTTTGCAAGATTTGTCTGATATGGGGTACCTTAGGGTCATAAGACCTTCGGAGACACCAATAGGCACTTCTGTTAATTTGGTGGCAATTTCGTTTTTGATTGCAATGCCTACGCCATGAATTCTCTTGTGTGTTGCGGGGTGACCTTTCCAAAAGAAGGTGTAATGCTCCTCAGTGAGACTACCCTCATCGGCGAAGCGGGTTTCGCTAAGAGCGGCAACATCTATATTTAGTCGGCGGAGTTCCTGTGAGACCAGTGCTGTTCTTCTCTCTGGTCGATTTGAATGTATCTTGTCCAGTAGTGTACGGACGTTCCACGCCGCAAACGTGAAACATTGATGTTTTTTGTTACCTCCGGATGATGATTTTGTCCCACTCGAATGTTCCATCATTGATGTGTGTTAGCTGCGTGAAAAGGTTTAACTGTAACGGTTACGCTGCCGCACAGTTTTGGCTGTAACTGTAGCACGGGATAACTATGGCATAGTGAGGACCGCGACGATAGTTCCCTTGTGCTACGTTCTCGGCCGGCTAGGAGTAAGTTTACTACTCCTCTTCCCCAGAAAGATGGTAGGTCTGAGGGATTGTGTAAGGCTATACCGCCTATACTCAGACGTCAGAGCCACGTTTATGTAAACAGGGTGAACCGCGTGAAGGTGAGGTTGACTTTTGGGTAAGCTAGGCTGTATGTGTCGCTTCACTACCCCTTGCACCCCAATCGCCAATAATGGGATTCGTCGCTCGGATAATGGGGATTACAAGCTGTACTAACATACCAAATCTCGATTTTTTGTCTGCAAAAATAAAAAGTTATAGGAGTGGGCCAGTTTTAAAAATCACCCTGTATATATTATCGTGTTCAATGCACCGATGTATTGTTTACGTCCCCCGACGCAAAGGGCTCAGACAGACAGACACCGGGGGCATTAGATCCTATGCAATTCCGCTAATGGCCGTCAAACGCCCTTTTTTATCTGATTTTGTCGAGGGAGACACCGGTGCTGTCACTGTCTTTAGACGTCGCCGGTATGCGACAAATAGCACACACCTTAGCCGCGCCTTAAAAGTACTTGTCACTTTGATAACGTCAGTCGTTGATGTATTCGAAGGGACCGGTATTGGATAAATAGATTGTTTCTCTTCAAGGGAGTAGTATTTTTAAGTTATAATCAAATTATTTGTTTCGGTATAAGCACAGTTTAAAGAATATATGAGCAACATACTTACTAAATGCATTTTGTCCATTTTTTAAGATTTTCAACCAAAGATGGCATCAAACTATATACACAGAGTTACAATATGATGCCAGAAACGACGCGCGACGTTTTAAATATTTTTTTCGCCACATTTTATTCCATTCGAATTAATTGACGAAAATAGCTTAGACTTTCTATGTGCTGTATGGCCATTGGCGGTAGACAAACAAACAGGAGTATGTCCTTGTGTTTTGTGGACATACTGCTGTTCGTTTGTCATTGCCAGATGAAGAGTTTATTTGTACATACTACAACTTCTATATTTTTTGAATTTCACGTCTAAAGGGCAGTAAACATTTTTTTTCAATTTTTTCAGATATCATCAAAACTAGATTTTTCACACTTCTGTTTTTATTATTTTGTATTAATTTTTTAAGTATACTAGTTTTTCAGTAAGTTTTTGGCAAAAAGCATGACAGTTTTTCTTTGTTTGCCAAAAATTCGAAAAAATGGACAAAATGCATCTAGAAAGTCTGCTCCTATTGTATAAGTTTAGAAGTACCGTATGATCGAAAAAAAAACGTAATGGTAATAAATAAAAGTATATGTGAAATGTCATTGATCGCCATTTCCAAGCCCACTGGACGCTGTTTTTATCGATCATATGGTATATTAAACGTTATACCATACGATTTAAAAAACTGGGGAATGACAATCGATAATTTTTGGCGGAGACGTCATTTTCTTGGTCCGTACTCGATCTTTATTTTGAAATGGCGCTAATACATATACTGCCAGTTAAGAAGGTTGTTATTTATTTTTATATAGAGATAAAACTGCGATAAAAGACCCTGGTAATAGATCTCATCCACAGCAAATCCCTCAAATGGCAATAGGCAGGACACCTGGTATGAAGAACGGACAACAGATGGGCCACAAAAATTAAGGAATTAAGAGACCTAGAGGAAGATCGAACCAGAGATGGGTTTGGTTGCCCGCATAGCCAACAATAGACAACAATGGGCCCAACTACAAAGAGGGTATGTGAGGGAGACTACACCATAATTGGAAATGGTTGAATAAGATGCAAATGATGATGATGATGCAGTAAAAATGATTTTTAAATGATGTGGTTTAAAATTCAAGAAAAAATAATTTTCTGCAAATCGATTTGTGCGTCTGGCTAGTGATGTTAGTAGCGATATTTCCATTCGAATTTTGCAGGAAATATCAGAAATTTCCGAAATATTCGGTCCCAAAATCGCGAATATTTGCGAAAATCCGAATTTTGCAAGAAATTTCTTTTCAAAATTCAAGACATTGAGCAAAAATTTAACGAAAATGTAAGTCTATCAAGTATGCCTATTCTTAAGTCAGAAGAAAAATAATGCTTCTCCACCTTACAAAATAGAAAACGTATGGCTCTTAAACCAATGCATTTTGCCGCGAATCTCTTGGACCCCTCTGTTTCCTGGGAGAACACCTTAACAATGAAGAACACATAGCCGCTATGGAATTTATCAACAATATCACCATAAACATCTTCAGTTTGTCAATAATAAAGAAGCTATTTTTACAGATGTAACAAATTATTGCGCCATGTAGGGTTTATGGGCTCTCGACTACGTTTGGATGTCAGTTAAAAACGTAGACTGTCTAAGTTGGTGGCAAGCAATGTGTAAAAATACTCAGTTGAAATATTAGCTGTTGCTCTGCTGTCTTTACCAACATCATCTGCAGCCACTGAGAGAAGTTTTAGTACTTACAGTTTTATCCATACTAAAAAAATGAATCGCTTAACTGCACAAAAAGCCGGCAAAATAATGTTCGTAGCTCATAACAATAAATTATTACTACAAAAACAAAAATTGGATATGGAGCAGGATATTCAACAACATGAAACTCCTCCAGAACCACTAGAACTAGTGATGGGTTGTTATTTAACTATCAGTTATTTTATAACAATTATTTAGAAATAACATAACGCAACCGTTACTACTTCTAAAAAGTAACAGATATAAAATAACGACACGTAGCGATCGGCCGCTCGTGAAACGAAAAACGAAGTCGGCGATCTGCACCGCCCCGAAATTCTATGCTGCTCGAAGCAATTCCAAAAAACAACTAGTATGGATAGTATGGATGGAAAACAGTTATTTCGTCAACCATCGATACAGGCGGCGAGACAACGGACAACGGAGTGGGGAATGCGCTACGGCGGACGTAGCTGCTTCGGTCGATCCCGTCGACGGTCATATGGGGCTTACAACAGCTTAAAAATAATAGGATATAAAAGAAGCAGGTTTTTTGAAACAGTTGCGGGCATAACGCCTGGCGGTCGAGATAACAGGAGTGGGAAAGGAAGGCTGCTGCATCGGTCGATTGTCGATGGAGACTCGCAACGGGTTGGAGAAGCAGTCATTTTAGATACGTTGTTTTTCAACCTGTTACGAGCATAACAGGATGGCGGTCGAGATAATCGGAGTGGGAAAGGAACGCTGCTCCATCGGTCGATTGTCGATGGAAGTTCGAAACAGGTTGGAGAATAACGCATCAGTTGTTTTAGATACATTGCTTTTCAACCTGTTACGAGCATAACGGGCGGAGGTCGAGATATTATGGCGCTGTATGTTTCAGTACGTTATTAAGTTTCAATATTTAGGTATTTATTCTGAAAAATTTTCAGAATAATATTTTAAAATTTTTTAAAAATGTTTACAGGGTGTTTTGAAAAATCTGATCATTGATTAATCACGATCTTGCTTAAAGCCCTTGACGTAAAAAGCTGATTTTTAGAAAACGGATTGACTTTAGGGTGTAGAGGTTCGATAAGAAGGGATTTTTCGAAACTCGAATTCTAAGGGGTTGAAACCACCCTCAAATATTAGAATTTTTTTTATTTAAAAACCGGTGAGTTTTTCGGAAAAACTCTTAAACACGTATATTTTATTTCGTTGTTTTACATATTATAAGATTTTTTAAAAATATATACAGGGTGTTTCATAAAATGTGACCATTGAGTAATCACGATTCTGCTTAAACTGCTTGACGTTTAAAGCTGATTTTTGCAAACGGATTGACTGTGGGGTTTTAAATTCCAAGAGGGTGAAAACGCCCCTCAAATATTACAATATTTGTTATTTAAAAAACGGTTAGTCTTTCGGGAAAACGCTTGGACACGCATAATTTATTTTGTTTTTTTACATATTTTGAAATTTTTTAAAAAATAATACAGGGTATTCCAAAAAGTTGAGTAATTGATTAACCACGATTCTGCTTAAACTGCTCGACGTTTAAAGCTTATTTTTGGCAAATGTGAGAAAATTTTATCCAGTTTGTATGTTAATAGAAATTCTTGCTTTGCTTTATCATCACCACTACAAATTATTAATTCGACGCGAACTAAGTCGCGGGTACACGCTAGTTTAAGTGTAAAATTAATTCGAACTCTAGTGTGTAGTTGGTTTACTTATGAAGAATATACTACACATTTTCTTATATTGCTATTTTTTGACCGCACATGGTAAAATTATAACTAAGGGCTTCTCGCCCGACGAGTGAGATGCGCCCTGTACACTGCTACGCAATTCAGGATCTACGCCGATCGAGGGGCAAGGCGTATGTAGATCAGAATGTATACGTATAGACGAGTGGCGGAAGTTTGGCTTTTTTATATCGCAATTTGTAAACAGCGCTTATTTGTAAACAACGACCGTTTTTAGAGAGTTATTTTAGAAAACAATCGATATTTAGAAATGTTTTGACACCCTGGAAATACTACCACCGAGCATGTAATTGTTGCAACTTGCAACTGCGTTGTAACCGCCTCATACTCTTTCAGATATTTAGCAATAAACTAAAGAAACCTGTTATTTTTAAGCTGTTATTTTAAGCTGTTTTTTATAAATAACTATAACTGTTTCAACTGTTATCTAAAAATAACAGTTTTGTGCCCATCACTAACTAGAACTCGTAGAGGTAGAGGTCCATCCTTCAGAATCAGATCCAGATGATACACCAAACCAGATGGTACATCAAATATATCTGATTTGGAAATAGAAACTGACGAAGACAGTACTACTACTACTATAATACGCTATGAAGATGGGACCAGCTCGGCGCGGCGCCTGAAAGTATTCGGGAATAGAATAATTCAGTTATTTGTGTTTACGTTTTTTTAAATTTATATTTCGTGCTTTTTTGTTTTTTTTAAGTCCATAGTCATAGTTCATGGTTTATGTACAAAGTACAAATGTTACCAAATGATTTTTGTTATGTGTTATATTTATGACTTTTATGAGTTATGTATTGTTTATTAAAAATATAACAACTAATATTATGTTTATTGTTTTTTTTTCCACTTACATGTTGGTATCAAATGTCTATCTAATTTATTCCTTTATTGTATCAACAAAAAATATGTAAAATTGTAAAATTTCCTAAAATTTCATAAATTTCCGAAAGTTTCGGAAATTTCCTGCAACAATCAAAAATTTCTGAAATATTAACATCACTATGTCTGGCGGCGTTTTATCATTACTATTAATTTTTGACAAGTTTTATGGCAATTTTTAATTGAAGTCTAGAGATTGACCCCGCCAAAATTATCATTGATTTGTCATTCCCCAGCCGTCTTTGACGCCGTTTTTGTTTTGATCATTATCCACTTCTATAAATTGCAAAAAAAAATGATTCAAACTAAGTAATTTCCGAGGTAATTTCATATACGCAGTGAAAGAGATATTTTATTTGACTTCAAAATTGCCTTAGAATCCAATTTTCGATCTGATACACCTGAGGATATATCGACTCAAGTCAATTTTCTAGTTTGTTAGCACAAATACAGAACACCTTTCACTGAAAGTACGATGGAATAGGGTTTTGTTTTTGATTTTTCTTTATTGAAACCTTAACTAAGAGAACTAAGATTGAAACTGGAAGGATATCATGTGTGAATATTTAGTTTTTACACGAACGAGCTTAAAACATCGTTTTAGCTCAAGCTAGATTAATGTCAAACTGGTTTCTTTTTTACTACTACATTTTCATATTCTTTTTCTGTTTTGAAAGCTCTGTTTAAAGATTCTAGCTTAGTATTCATAGAAGCAAGTTTACCGTGATTGGGATTAATATGTACTATGTATTTTCTTAGTGCGTGAACGAACTACATTCATTAAAATGAGGTAAATTAATCGTTTCCCAATTATCTAGTATTCATTCAAATACAGAAAAGGCATAATGTATATTTAATTTTTTTTTCTGAATATATACCGGGTGCGTCTCAAAAGTGGCTCACTCCTATAACTTTTATATTTTTTCAAATAAAAAAACGAGATTTGGTATGTTAGTATATGACGCATAAATTAGGATTGATTGAAGTATTCAATTATTGTTTTTGATCACTACCTGTTTCACCGGAAATGATTACAACTTTGATTTTTAAATGACACCCTCGGTATTTTTTTACTTTATTCGACAGAAAATAACACTCTGAATAGAATAACATATCATATGTCAACTTTAGACATTTTTGCATATGGTTTATTTGACATTTTAACATGCCGTTCATAACGACAATTTGACTCGAAATACCAAATATGTGGTGCCAAATTATTCATAAAAAAATGCTTTTTCCAAATATGCTAATGAGCCACCATTGTTCCGCTTGAAAAAATTGAGATATGATTAAAAATACGATTTGGACATCTTTTAACTGGCCAGGATAAGACACGAAAAACATTAGACGATCAAATCTATTTTTCCAAGGCTCCTTGATTAAAAATTAGTGATTTTAACACAGTCATAGCATTCTAGATTGAAATTTAAAATACGATTTTGTATTAAGCGAAAATGTCAAAAGTTGACATATGATATGTCGTTCTATTCAGAGTGTCATTTTCTATCGAATAAAGTAAAAATATACATTTAAAAATCAAAAGTTGTAGTCATTTCCGGTGAAACAGGAAGTGACCAAAAACAATTGCATACGTCAATCAATCCTAATTTATGTCATACTAGTTGAAGCCTGGCGCATCCGCCACGGCATCTGGAAAAAATACTTTTTATTTATTTTTTAATTAAATGAAAAACAAAAAACCCGGCGACGACAGTTTTTAGAAGAGCCAATTAGCTATCTTTTAGTAAAAAAGCCACTTTCCAGAGCTAGTCGTTACTTCAGAAGAGACGGCACAGATAAACATTAGCATTTTATACAGGGTGGTCCGAATTGTATTCCGGAAACTTCGACAGTATATTCTGCAGATAAAAATAAGTAAAAAAGTTCGTATAAATGTATGTCCTAAAATGCTTAGTTTCGGAGATACAGGGTGTAGAAGTTTCATTTTTATTTCAATTTTTTCCAAATAATTTCTGAAGTAACGTCAATATTTGGATGAAAATTGGTATCTTCGAGTATTGTGACACGAGAAATTTCGTTTTGATGTCAAAATTACTCCTATTTGTAGGGGGCGCCACCTACATGTGTTTTAACTGTTTTGAAGAGTAATAACTTTTCGACCGTACCTGTATAAAACCACTGACTAAAAAAAGCAACCTTTCTCAAGATATTTAGAATGGAAATAGTCAATACATGTCATTATTGACAAAAAATAAGCACACGGTGAGTATAGTTATTTGACTGAAATAATAAATTTTTATTTTTTTAAATTAATCATAAGTTTTTATGCAAAAAAATGATGATTAAACAATTTCTTTTGAACTTTTGACACAAAAAGATTTCAAATTTATGATTGCAGTCTAATTACTATTTAGTCAACATGTTTAATTTATGTCAATGATGACAGGTATTGATAATTTCGATTCCAAATATCTCGAGAACCATTACTCGTAGCGATTTTTACCAAGAGACCTTTTTTATGTAAAAAAAAGTCGCAAATGTATATTTTTACTCAGTAGTTTTATACAGGTACCGACGAAAAGTTATTACTCTTCAAAACAGTTAAAACACATGTAGGTGGCGCCACCTACAAATGGGCGTCATATTGACATCAAAATGAAATTTCTCATGTCAAAAAATACCCATCCACCAATTTTCATCCAAATATTGACGTTACTTTAGAGATTATCTGGAAAAAATCGAAATAAAAATGAAACTTCTACACCCTGTATCTCCGAAACTAAGCATTTTAGGACATACATTTATACGAACTTTTTTACTTATTTTTATCTGCAGAATATGCTGCCGAAGTTTCCGGAATACAATTCGGACTACCCTGTATATGTAGATACTTACATACCAAATCTAGATTTTTTATTTGAAAAAATAAAAAAGGTATAGGAGTGAGCCACTTTTGAGACGCACCCAGTATATTTGGGTTATGGTTACTTTACTTAATATGAGGGGGCGGTTTCATAGTTATAGTAGAGGTATTATGTCATTTTACCGGTTTCAAATAGGTTATGAGCAACTACTTCGAAATTGTTTTAAATATTATTAATACTTAATACCATATTATAGTATTAACGAGAGTATTAATAACTTTAATTCTACTTCATATTTATAATTAAATGCCCCCACTTACCTATTCTCCTCTACTACCTATATTTTTATAGTTTCTATATATACTGTGAACTTATTTATAAACTAGACAACATTTATAGTTACGAGTATACATGTTAGGGTTCTCGTTCCTCAAGTATAACTGAGAAAGCCATAAAATTACTATTTTTAGAAATTTTTCCTTAATATCTGGACTTACCTTATTTTAGAATTGCCTATCCTATAATGGGCTCTTTCACAAAAAATATAATACCCAATTCAAGGACAAAATCTGAAATAGAAGACTATTTTCAGTATATTTATCCAAAAAAAATAATTCCACGACATTGAATAATTTTTTTATAGGCCCTCAAAATTCCTTTAATTTGAAATAATTTTAAAGCGCCAATTGATGACGTATGAAAAATACACCCAATCACATTGCAGAACCGTGCTCGTGCGCCAGTCAACAACTGGCAACATTGCGATTTGATTTGACCAGCACCACCTCAACTCAAGGCCAATCAACATCATATGGGCAAGGCAAATATGGCGGCGAAGGCAGCGCATTATTAAATTGTTTACCTTTAACCTGAAAAACCGGTAGTGGTTTCTCGTTCCGATTGCATACCAGAAATAATTAATTATCTCTAGTTTGTTGTGCTTCTGCAACACGTTTGTTTAGTTCTTAGTGTTAAGTGCATGGTGTGATCAGAAAATTGTGATAAAATAACAGTGTAATAAAAATCCAAACCAGACATTCCACATAGAGAACTTCAAACTTTTGTGCTTGTCGTACTCCTCTATTATTAATTATTTTAAGGTAAGAACTAGAAGTATGTATCAAGATATTACACCTAAATGAGTAAAAAACCTTCGCCGCCAGTCTGCATAGTACTTTATAATGGTTACTTAAGGTTATTAAAGGGTAGGTATTAACATTTTATTGTAGCATGCCTTTTACATGCTCTGGTCCAAATTGTCACGGGAATTATAGAGGGGGTCCCAAGGTTTCTGCTTTTATATTCCCCAAGAATGACGAGCTTCGTAAAAAATGGTTGACAGCTATTAAAAGAGATAATTTCACTCCTACTAGTAGTTCTCGGGTAAGAAGTGCATTAAATATGCCTCAAAAAGGCCAAAGGCCAAAGCCTCTGTTACCCTAGTGAGGATGTAATTATGGCTACTGCTTACACTTACCTCACTATAAGTAAAATATTGGAAGAAGAATCAAGCTTTTTACATCAAAAAATCACAGAAAGATATTGACAACATTGACATTTGAAAATATAAATGGCCTGGATGTAAGTCTTTTTTTAAGTCACAATTGCCCCTCACATACGTCAAAATTTATTATTAAATCCATCTTGTTCAGAATATCCAATGTTTTATTGAAGAACTATGCAAAAAAGGAATGACGTTTTTACTTACCACAAAGTTTTTGTTTACCACAAAGACAATACCCTATGTAAAGAGAAAGAGTAAAGAAAACTAAGCTAAGCGTAAGTTTTACTTACGAATCCCCAAAAAGGTATTTAGTTTTTTTTTTCTATATAAAATCTTGGAACACATTATATTTTTAATTTATCCTCACCTATTATAGTTTAAATTTATTCCCATTTGTGTAATGCTGCAAAACATAGAAAAAATATTCCATATTTTTTGACCCAAGCCAGTGTAGTTTCTAATTCGAAGAGCATTTACCAAGGCTTTTAACTAAGACAAGTAACTTCCTATACTGTCCATAATAGTATATATTTATCAAACGTTCAGTAAATTCTAAACTATGGTAGGTGTTTGCAATTGAATATTTAGTTTATATTGCTATTTTCTGTCATATATTTCTGGTTATTTCTTTTTCCGATGATTTTGAACACCCTATACATATATGCTACTTCAAGTTTGAATATTTTAACACTACTTATTTTCTGAGAAAGCAGACCTTTTTTATAAAAAGTAACTAACTGATGTTTTCATAAAAGTAATAATACAAAAAATTCCACACTTATGTGGAGAACTTTAGACTCCCTGTAAATTAAAAAATTAGTAAAATATTACGTAATCTAACCCGACATTTGCGTGAAAAATATCTATTTGGAAACAAAACAGGTTTTAAAATACGCGCCAAATAAAGCACTTCTATCTCCGCCATCTTGGAAAAGGTTGAATGGCTATGTGTGGAGGTGGTGATGGGTCAGCATGGTGGCCCGGCCGCGGCCGTGTTGCCGCTTGTCAACATGCCAGGTGTGACGTATTAAAAATAAAGTGCGGATTTTTATTCTGGGCTTTTTTGCTTTTATTTATTTTCTTAAGAACGACTTCAAAGTTTTCGAAAGTGAGATAGCAGAAAATTCTAGAATTAATTGATTTATTCAATTATGCTAATTCCAAAATATAGTGAAAGAGCCCATTGGAAAACAAATATTTATTTATGGTATTTTTTCATGATCCAATTGAAAACACCATCTCTATTTCTATGACTCTTTTATTTACATTTTAATTTACTGTGTTCCATTTGTGGGAAAACATAACTTTAGTTCATTTCTTTCAAAATATCTTTTTCGTAAGAAATCGGACTACGCCACTTGGTTACGTAAAAAGTTCTAAAAGAATCAGTTTTTACCTTCCCGGACCTTTCACAATAACAGAAATACGGGGGATGTTCCAAATTGCAAAATTAAAAAAAAACCTGTAGCTCAGAAACAAAAACGGCTATGAAAATTTTGTTTACAGCGTCTTCCGTTTGATAAAAAAGTGGGACAGGTTTGTGCAAACCGCATTTTTCTGTCTTCACTAATAACGGAGATACCGTATGATTTCAACCAAAATGGGACACCTTGTACAGGGTTGGTCAAATTCGACGCTTTTAAAGGGAAACGTTCTTTTCTATAGGAGATAGACGAAAACTAATACTGGTGTCTGGAGCTCAATTTTATTTTTTTTACTACAATTTTAATCGATATCTGTTACCGTTTCGGAGTTACGGGGTGTTTTTCAAAAATGTGCATTTTTAACAAATCACTGTAACTTTTTTGCTATGGAAAATTTTGTATTTTTATGAAACCATTCCCAAAGCAGCTTTTTTACGTAGAATTTAATGGTTTAAGTATAATTTTTTTAAAATTAATAATTTAAGAGTTATCTACAGAAAAATTGATTTTTTATTCAGGACACCCTGTATATTTTTAATTAACTGGAAAGAACATAAAATTACCTTTCCAAAACTGTAGCACACTTGATATTTTGTTATAGCCCCCTTTGAAATACAGAATTTTTAAAAGTTCGCCACTTTTAACTAAATAGGCTTGGATTTGGACCCCTTATTGATCTGCCCCTAATGGAACTCGAACTAAAGCCAGACGAGGCATCGCCTCAGAACGCTGAAGTTATCAGCAAAATTTTGTAGCCAATTTCCGATGTGGGAATGAGTCTTCAATAATAATAAAGCACTAAATAGGTAAATTTCTGAAATGACAACTTCATTTGACAGTTATCTTTTACCCTGACTGGTGCTCATAAGTAAATACAGGGCCATAAAAAAAGGAGAACTATTTAAAAAAAATAGGCGATAACTCGTAAACGAGCTAATCAAAAATATCTAGTGTTATTCTTTTGAATGTGGGTTTTAGTTCTCTTCAATAAACCTAAATTATTCTCTAAAATAATTAGTGAAGCCAATAATTGACCCCATTAAAATTTACATGGGATTTCCTATGTCCCGTCCGACGATGCAACACCCGGTATGATTCAGACTATATCTGTTGACACTATATCTACTGTAAATAATTTCTGTTTGGTAACGATATTTGTCGCGGCCTTAAGATTAGCCAAGTACAAACAGATAACATCTCCGAACTAATATTTTTGTGTTCCAAACAATCCACTTCCTGCAATTAGGTCCAATCTAAACTACAATGAATTTATTTATATTTAAATGGCTTTTTTCCAGTTTGAATTGTCTGATTTATTAATAATAACCAAACAACAAAAAGGTGTTCGTCATCACGCCAATGCCAATTTAGTTTATAATCTGAGAATTCAATTGGATATATTTTCACTTATCATTTTAATACTTACCGAAGAAAATTTTGGTTTAGTAATACTCACAAACACGTACATTCTTTTTTATGGAGATTACTATTTTTCTTCTTATTAACTTCTATTTTAAACTCTGTATTCAATTAACATAGATATACTTGAATGTAAACGCATCATACTATCAATAACATACCACAAAAAATTAATTTAAAATCAGTAACTACTGTTACGTTTTTTAAACACTACCACTGCGAACGGCATCTTTTCATCGGTTAGATTCATATATACAGAAAGTAATACTATTATAAGATATGTTCGTAATGAAACCTAAGATCTAAATCATATTTTAAATACTAAACTGACATAAAAGGTTAACCACTAGACGTAAAGTCTGTACGATATTATTCAAGACTGAAAATGTAAACATAAAAACCAGAACTTAAATCTAAACTTAGTTGTTAGTTCTTGAGGCAATCCTGCTTCAAATAGTAACAGCGTGAGGTGGGCTTGTATCTCGGTACTGCACTGTCTCTCGGCTTCACCGTTGGCCAATACAAGCAAAGGGGCCAGAATGAGGACACCATGAACCAATACAGCCGTAACTATCGACTAGGCTTGAAAATAAGAGCAAAGCAGCATGGGGCTTATGCTACATCCATACTGAGGCAATCTAAACATAGGATAAACTATCCGTACATGGGAACTATGCCCCTACATAGAACATCCGTCCATAGGACATCTGTCCATAGGAATCACTACTTATACATGGAACACCTGTCCATAGGACACTGTCCGCACCTTGGACCCTAAAAACACGAAACTCGTGTTTAAAACCTACCAAGGTGTAATAAACACAATAAACCTACCTCGAAATACTTCCGAGGGCTCAATAATAAACAAAGAAACTGTCCTTTCTTCCATTTAACATTCTGGAGGACAAAACGAACCAACGTGTCAGCAAACACCAAATACAGTTGAGTTGGGCCAATCCAAAACTCTACCCTGTTACTTTGAAATAGCAGCCGATTCAAATTAAGCAGCAAGATTTAAATTACCATTTCTAAAAGCCGGGTTGCTGATGACGACAGCCGGCAAACCATAAGTTAGGTTAAAGCGCAGAGAGGCACCTTGAAACGATCTTGGCCCTCCACAGAAGCAGTGAAACGATAACAGGGTTGTCGACTAGAGAACGTTAAAATTACGCCAAGCGTGTCAAATAAATTATCAGGCCTGAGCGATACGGAATCCGGTGATGATACGCCAGACATCATATATCATATATAAAAGACATGTAACAAACTAAAAACGTTACACTACAACGAAAAATTAATTTAGATAATTTATAATAGAGATGAAATATATTGATTTTTTGTGGATACCCATTGTAGAGAAACGCAACCCTTTTTAAAAATAGTTAATAAAAATAATTTAAATATGAAAACAGCAACATAGAATCCGTTTTTTAACCCAAAGTATCATATTCACGCGTAATTTTTAAGTTATGTAGTGTTTACATTCAAATAGGTGGGGTTGTAAAAATACAATTCAAAACCATTAATTTTTTTTTTCATGGTAGTATTAACAAATTGACAATTGGTAAATTTAACATTCTATAAAACTTTCCAAGTTTTTTGAAAAATTAGGCTACTTTATCTTTGAATTATTTTTATATTTTTTAAGTTCTCCTGTAAACGAAATAAAATACTTGAATATTGACTAGAATATTTAGATTATGACGAGATGCAGACACTTTTATCAAGAATAAAAATTTCCTAAAACCTAAAATTAAAAAGAAATCCATATAGCATGTCCTATATTCTTGGACAAACTGTATATTTAATGCAGTCGTATTGTAGAAAATTCTGTATTTTGTTTATATTGTTGTTTATCACATTTGAAGATATTAAGTTAGATTATATTGGTTGAAATGAAATATAAACCCGTTATCAATGTAATCCTTGATAACAAGAACGAGTTTATTATGTAGTATTAAAACTAATAACTAATTATTGTTCGTGAAATTACTGATATATTTCAAGGACTTATTTGTGATAATAAACAACACACACAATTATTGTTGATAAAATATTAAATACATGATTAGGGATGTACCGGACCGAGTATTTTGCCCATTGGAATGTTCAGCTACTAGCTGGACCGAACGCCGGAATTCCAGCCGTGGGCCCGAATTGTGTAACTTTGACATAAAAACGTTAGTGTGCGAACACAGTGCAAGCAGGTTTGCCGCTTTCTGGTAGCCAGCGCCAATCTGGGTACCTATTCTTGACATCGTTCGCAACTTTGCGTATACGCATCACGTGTATTGTTATATGACTTTTTCGGAGATGCGAGATGTGAGCGATATTTGAAGATGCGAGTGGTCAAGAATAGGTCCCCAGAGACGGCGCTGGCTGCCGGAAAGCAGAAACCTGCCTCCACTATGTTCGTACCCTTACACTTTCAAAGCGGTAAGCGAAAGTATTCGATGAGCGGCACGCCAAGCAGTCGATTTTGGTATTCTCGTTGACGTGCGAATCGTGTTCTGGATACGCGTTGAGCACATATTGACAGCATCGCAATTTCTCAGGTATCTACCAGTCAAATGTGGATAAAACAATGAAAAATACCAATGTTACGTGAGTTTCATAACCTATTGTTGGGTTATGTCAACCTATTTTTCTACACACAACATCTTAAAAGTGAATATCTAAACAAATTGTCAAATGATCGTAAAACCGACTTTTCCAATGGAAAAGCTACCAAAAACCTAAAAAGGCCGATTCTTCAGAATCCACCAATTAAAAATGCAGATGGGCCTCATGAAGGTGAAAACGTTCTTAATTGTGAAGACCTCTTCCAGGAAGAAGGTGTTATTAGACCAACTACACCAAAAGAAATAACATTAGAAATTAAAGAAAACATTAACCCGAAAAAGGCACCAGGGTTTGATCTGATTACGGGCGAGATAGTACTAAAACAACTTCCACGCAAAGCAATAGTTAAACTTACCTACCTCATCAATGCATTCTTTAGATTAAGATATGTAAGTTAGAAAGAAAGAAAGAAAGGGGTTATAACAAATGAAAAGAACAATTCTGCGACCAATTTGCCTTTTTCACATACCATACCTTATCCTTTATTTTCAGTTGTTCAAAAGGCAACATCCTACATCAACTTGATGTTTACTATGGAATGCCCCAATTATTATTAAAAAGTTAACCTCTATTGAGTGGTGGGGGCAGGCCATGAAACGTTTCCTGGTCTAACTAATCTAGTGCGGCAGTTTTTATCTAGCTCTGCATTTTGTGTGTATTCAGAAAGGCTATTTTCGGAAATTGGTAACATATGTAGTAGCCATATTTATTTGTACAACATAATATACACTTCTAATGGAAATGGAATAATCGTTAAAAGCACCTTTATTATTTCTTTTTCTATGTATTATATTTATATTTTAGAGGACTGTAATTAATAATGTCGCATTATAATAAAATGCCGAGTAAAATGTTTTTAAAAAAATTATGTAAACAATATTGTATAAATAATAATTTTGATGAGTGATTTTGCTTGGACAAATGTAAATGGACAAACTACAAATACTGAACTATTTTTTTTTTATTTGCCTCAAAACCATAAAGTTAATACATTATGTCGTGATACAAGTTTTAATACTTTGTGAAATAGCCATTGTAATATACCGGGTGGGTCTCAGAAGTGGGTAACCTCTAAAACTTTTTTATTTTTTTAGATAGAGAGATTTGGTATGTTAGTATATCACATAAATTAGGATTGAATGATGTATTCAGTTGTTTTTAGGAAGTAACTACAACTTTTGATTTTTAAATGGCACCCTCGGTATTTTTTACTTTATTCGATAGAAAATAACACTCCAATTAAAATGACATATCCTATGTCAACTTTTGACATTTACGGATATCGTTTATTTGAAATTGTAACATACGATTAACATGTAACGACAATTTGACTCGAAATACCAAGTGTGTGGTACTAAATTATTCGTAAAAAAATGCTTTTTCCAAATATCCTAATGGGCTTAATATTCTAATATCCTTGTTCCACTTGAAAAAGTTGAGATATGATTAAAAATACGATTTGGGCATATTTTAACCGGCCAAAGATACGAAAAACATTAGACGATCAAATCTATTTTTCCAAGGCTCCTTGATTAAAAATTAGTGTTTTTAACACAACCATGGCACTCTAGATTGAAATTTAAAACACGATTTTCTTTTAAGCGAAAATGTCAAAAGCTGACATATGATATGTCATATAGATACTAGCATACCAAATCTCGTTTTTTTTCTGAAAAATAAAAAAGTTATAGGGGTGAGCCACTTTTGAGACGCACCCGGTATAATAACTCCTTGACATATCTGAGGCATGGACTCGAGAAGCTTATTAATAACATCCATGCATATATTCCGCCATGAATTTTGTAAAGCCACGAATAATTCATCTAGGTATTTGTGGTTATGATGTCGAGTCCTTCTATCGAGACTTTTATCCAGATTTTCCCATAGAATTT
Organism: Sitophilus oryzae; assembly: GCF_002938485.1. Classification (NCBI taxonomy): domain Eukaryota; kingdom Metazoa; phylum Arthropoda; class Insecta; order Coleoptera; family Curculionidae; genus Sitophilus; species Sitophilus oryzae. The sequence continues at coordinate 383,325 of NW_022146189.1, read as the reverse complement.
CTACGGGGTTAAGATTGGGTGATTGTGATGACCATCCTAAAGTAGTAATTTTTTTATCTTTAAAAAACTGTTGTATTAATTTTGAAGAAAGAAAAAATAGGCAAATGAGGCTACCAGAGACGACGAATTATCCTTATTTTGGGACAGTAGTAGAATTCTAAAAAAATCAATTCGTCAAAACTAACTGTCACAGTAACACGTGTCGTACATTATACACGGTCAAGTTGGCCTTGGTCCAATCTATCGACATACCTAAGTTCATTTAAATCGGATGATCTTGGGGTTTCATAGTGCATCAAACGTCGTCAAAATATGGTGAAAAGATGCGGCTCATTCCGAGTTTCAGTCCCCTAGCTCACATAGGGCCCTAGTTACGGCGCTCCTCCGATCGTTACCACTTTTCCTCTCGTGTCTCGCCTCTCGTGTGTCATGGCTTCAATTTTTACTCCCATTGCGCGGAAAGAAGTTTTACTTCAAAAATACAATGAGAAAATATATTATGTCAAATGATGCAATGGAGATATAAATTGCAAAATAGATAAAAATCGATCATACCTTGGTCTATAATTATTTTCAAGCGCTAGATTCCGTTTTAATGTAATGGTCTGTATTTTTTACTAGAGAAAGTAAAAATAACGTTTAAACAGCGTTAGCAAATAACTTACAGATTATTTGCTAATATGAAATATTCATTTATTGTTATTTTAATTAAGTAAAACTTAAATTTTGAGAAGCACTAAAAAAACTCAACATACGGGTGGTCCGAACTGTATTTGTAGTCTCTTGGTAAAAATCGCTAGGAGTAATGGTTCTCGAGATATTTGGAATCGAAATTATCAATACCCCCTGTCAGTGACATAAATTAAACATCTTGACTAAATAGTTATTAGATTGAAGTCATAAATTTGAAATCATTTTATGCCAAAAGTTCAACAGAAACTGGTTTATCATCATTTTTTCTAAGAAAAAATTATGATTAATTATAAAAAAATAGAAAGTTCCCAAATTTATCATTTTAAACAAATAACTATCTAGTCAACATGTTTCTTTTTTGTCAATAATGACATGTATTGATTAATTCCATTCTAAATATCTTGAGAACGGTTGCTCGTAGCGATTTTCATCAAGAGGCATTTTTTACGTAAAAAATCACGGAAATGGATATTTTTTCACTCAGTAGTTTTATACAGGTACGGACGAAAAGTTATTACTCAAAACAGTTAAAACACATGCAGGTGGCGCTTTCTACCAATAGGAGTCATATTGACATCAAAATCAAATTTCTCATGTCAAAAGACTCCCAGACACCAATTTTCAGCCAAATATTGACGATACTTCAGAAATTATTTGGAAGCAATCGAAATAAAAAGGAAACTTCTACACCCTGTATCTCCGAAACTAAGATTTTAGGACTTACATTTATGCAAACTTTTTTACTTATTTTTATCTGCAGAATATGCTGCCAAAGTTTTCGGAATAAAATTCGGACCACTCTCTATATCCCAATTTGCATGCATTTGGAATCTTCAATTATGGGGAATGCGCTAAAATTTCTAAATTTAATGAATCTGCACCATAGATGTTAAATTTATTATCTATTTTTACAAAACCTATATTTACCAAACATTTACATTACCTTACATTTATAGACCGAGAGCTGGCTACATAAAAAAACCTTATCATCGTTACATGGCTAATTTTTTGTGTGAAGTATCCTTTTGTGTAGCCATTGTGAAATAGTCATGTCTGCCAGCGCGATCCCGGGGTTTAAAGCGGGGGCGGCCAATCGAAAGGGTGAAATTTTGACACTAAAAACATTATAAGGTACACGAGTTATAATTGCCAAATAGCTTTTATTTATTATTAGGAAACGTGTAAAATTGTTGACAGACATTTTTCTCGTGGCTGAAATGCCGGCAGACAACGCGAAAGAGGCATAGAATTATGACAAAAGAAAATCATCGCATAGATGCATGTCGGTTGGTGGAAAGTCATGTTTATTGTTAATTAATTTAAAAAGCCGTATGCAAAAGGGCAGACAAAAAAATCGTTATTGAAATAATAAAAAAATATATTTATAATATAATCGTAGATATATTATCAATATGATTTATCTATACTTAAATGGATGAGGCGGCCAGCGTTCCCTGAATAAAGCGCTAGAGTAATATCGCGCTTTTGCTAACTGTCTGCAGCTGATTGAGCCACGATCTTTTCGTCTGCCCTTTTGCATACGGCTTTTAAAATAAATAAATATGACATTTCACCAATCGGCATGCAAATATGCCATAATTTTTTTTCATTCTTTAAATTTCATTTTTTAATAATTTTTAAAATTTCATGCCCCTTTCGCGTTGTCTGTCGGCATTTTAGCGACTAGAAAAATATCTGCCAACAATTTTCCACGTTTCGTAATAATAAATAAAAGCTATTTTCGCAATTATAACTCATATATCTTATAATATTTTTAGTGTCAAAATTTCACCTTTTCGATTGGCCGCCCCCGCTTTAAGCCCCGGGATCGCGCTGGCAGACATGACTATTTCAAAAAAAAAAAAATTGAAAAAAAAAAATTGAAATGGCTACACAAAAGGATACTTCACACAATAAATTAGCCATGTAACGATGATAAGGTTTTTTATGTAGCCAGCTCTTAGACTATTACCAAACCAAAAATGTTTATTATCTATAATGCCTGATAAAAAATCGTGGTATTGGATTCTTAATTGTCTATTGGACATAATTTTGGTTTACATCTGTTTAGGGCACTGACTTTGCTTTATTTTATACACGTTTATTATAACTTCAACATAATTAAAGATATAAACTAAACGTTTTATAAAGTACTCAAAATATTTTTGACTCATCATTATTCCTTTATTATAATTTTTTATTCGACTTCAAAATCATTACAGATACTGTTTTATGTTATCGATTAATCTACATTCTTAATGAAACAAGTGCTTCAAATTTTATTTAGGTCATTGTACGAATAATTAAACGATTAAATAAAATATAGTAGAATGGAACTCAATATATAACGTATCGCGATTTACAAAGATTTGCAATTTTTAGTTATATGAAATGCTCTTAAGCCTTGTTCAGCATATTTTAAAGATTTTGGACTTCTTCTTTCTTTTTGACGATAATTGTTTTACCTTTTATTATCATCTTGCTTCTACAGGGTTCCTATATTTTTTTAAATTAATCATAAATTTTTCTTCGAAAAAAATGATAAAATAGTTTCTGTTGAACTTTTGGCACCAAAACATTTCAAATTTACGATTTCAGTGTAATAACTATTTAGTCAACATGTTTAATTTATGTCAATGATGACAGGTATTGATAATTTCTATTCGAATTATCTCGAGAACCATTACTCGTAGCGATTTTTACTAAGAGACTTTTTTACGTAAAAAAGTTCGTAAATGAATATTTTCCTCCTCGGTAGTTTTGTACAGGTACGGACGAAAAGTTATTACTCTTCAAACCAGGTAAAAAATATGTAGGTGGCGCCCTCTACAAGTAGGAGTTATATTAAAATCAAAATCAAATTTCTCATATCAAAAAACTCCCAGACACCAATTTTCATCCAAATATTGACGTTACGTTAATTATTTGGAAACAATCGAAATAAAAATGAAACTTCTACACCCTGTATCTCTGAAACTAAGCATTTTAGGACATACATTTATACGACCTTTTGTTATTTATTTTTATCTGCAGAATATGCTGCCGAAGTTTCCGGAATACAGTTCGGACCACCCTGTATATAAGGTCTAAAGTATTTCGTTTCTGATTTACAGGGTGTTAAAAATTAAAAGAAAATTCGAATTTCTTGCAATACGGCGGAAACTATTTTTTATATTTTCTTCAATTTTGGTATGTGGTTTTCAGGTTTAAAGGGAGTTTATTTCCATGAACTGTTACTTGAATCAGTGGCGTCCGTACGCACACATACTTGGATTATTTGATTAAAATAAATGATACGCCTCTACCTTTTTTTTTTGGAGAAAATTATTTTTTTTTCTCCATCCTTTTTTAACAAAATTCTCTTGAAATCTCTTGAGTTGACTTACTTTTTTACGTAAAAAAGGTCTTAAATGTATATTTTTTTACTCAGTAGTTTTATACAAGTACGGACGAAAAGTTATTACTCTTCAAATCAGTTAAAAATATGTAGGTGGCGCCCTCTACAAGTAGGAGTCATAATGACATCAAAATAAAATTTCTCATGTCAAAAAACTCCCAGATACCAATTTTCATCCAAATATTGACGTTACTTCATAAATTATTTAGAAAAAATCGAAATAAAAATGAAACTTTTACACCCTGGATCTTCGAAACTCCGCATTTTAGGACATACGTTTATAGGAACTTTTTTACTTATTTTTATCTACAGAATATGTTGCCGAAGTTTCCGGAATACAGTTCGGACCACCCTGTATACAATAAATAGTGTACAGGGTGTCCCAGGCTGAGCGTACATTAGAAGTTTCTGGAGAACCACAATATCTAGATCGGAAATTTTTTGCACATCATTGTTTCACACCGAGATCTATCGATTAAAAATATTTTCAAAATGGCAGCACTTCCGGAAATACCGGAAGTTGACAGCAAATTTCTTATTTTAAACGGGTGCCCCCATTTTTTATTACATACTTAAATTCTCAGTAAAATAATTTATAAAATTTAATTTTTGAAACAGATAGCCACATGTCTTCTCTATATGTCACAGTGGCTGTGGTAATCACTAAATTTGACTTTTAGGCTATACACATTTTTTTGACAGGTTGTTTTTTTCGTCCAAAAATGTTAAATAATGTTTTTCTCAAAAACGGTTAATGTTAGGTATAGAGTGTTTAACATTAATATTCATAGAATTTTACAGAGCATTGAGGTATGTAATAAAAAATGGGGATATTCACTTAAAATAAGAAAGTTGCTGCCAACTTCCGGTATTTCCGAAAGTGCCGCCATATTGGAAATATTTTTAATCGATAGATCTCGTTGTAAAACAGTGATGTGCAAAAAATCTCCGATCTAGATATTACGGTTCTCCGGAAACTTCTAATGCACGCTCAGCCTGGGACACCCTATATACCTACTACCTACTAGGACTAGGTACTAATAATTAATATGTTATTTTGCGGATTAACTGGGCTATTAATACCTAAGTAGTTTTAATATTTATTTAGGTCGTTGTATAAATAATTAAGATATTAAAATAAATTCTAACAAAATAAGCTTGGCGCTTATCGCAGTTTACATGGATTTACCATTTTTTATTATACGAAATGCTCTTGAGTCTTGTTCCATGCATTTTTAAAGCGATTTTAACGAATCCGCGCTGCAAATGTAGTCTTAATGGTTTTTTTGCGATAACCGCATTTTTTCTTATTATCTCGCTTATAATATGCAAATGGAGCTGATAAAAAGAATCGCTACCAATTAGCTACCGGTTTATACTTTCAAAGCTAGTTTAGCACCACGGGCAGCTACAAGACGGGATTCTTCATTGCTTTGATTTATTCGTGCGCTTTCGATAGTCGGATATATGATGGAATGGTGAAAACTTTTGTGATTAATTTTGTTAAAAATTACTAGGTATAACTCTAGTTTATAGGTACTTGCGTTTAAATTATGTAACTATATGTTTGAAAGCTTATAGTAATTGTGTTTTCGTTTGGTTTTCAATGTCCTTTGTCCAAAAAAATCCTATATGGGTTTTTCGCCACTGCAAGAAAATCTACAAAATAAAATAGTTATTTTATGTAAACACTTCTGGCGTTAATCTCAAACGGAAACTACTTGTCAGAAGTTAGGTTTAAAGATATACAAGTGTGCCTGACGAACAAAAAAATGCTTAACGTTTCGGAAAGTTGATCTCTTCCCGTCGTCGGAAGCAAAAAATATAAAGAATAAAAAAAAACTATTTAAAATATTTAAATTCAACTATTCGAGGACACTTTAGTTTTTTAAAACAGATATACGTCTACAAAAACCGCTGACGTTCTGTTAAAATGACATTATATCAAGTTAAACTTCAAAATTAACACACAATTACTACCTGATAACAATTACTTAATAATGTAAAACCAAAAAGCCCAAACTTTCTGAATGATTATTTTTAAATTTTACGTATGTTATGTTTATTTATGTTATGTTCTTTAAAATCAAAAAAGCGATTGCCATACATTACTAACATCTACAGATGCATGAGCAATACATTTATTTTTATTAGATTGTATTAAAAAAGCCCCTTTTATTTTTCTTTTAGAGGCTATCGCTTCTTTCATTATATTTTTGACGTTATTAAAATTTATTCTGTGCCCTGTGTCCCATAAATAGACATTTTTTATAATATCCTTTGGTTCAACCCTCGGTTCAACCCATTTCAACCAATAAACGTTACAGTGTATTTGCAAAAATTCGAAGCAATTTATAACAGAGATATTTCTTTAAAATGTAGGATTGCTGAGATAATAAATCAGAGCACTGCTCAAATGTCGATATCCTTCAATACTTACATAATCCTATTTGTAAACTTATATATTGTAAATATTCTTAATTTTGCCAACAGTGAACATATTCACACTGCCCGTAACGGCAACATCTCCCATTTACTTCATGTTTTCTGTTTCGCTCTTAGCGAAACCCGCTTTGCAGATTAAGGTAGTCTGACTGAGGAGTATTACACCTTCTTTTGAAAGGGTCACCCTGGCACACACAGTAGAATTCATGGCGTAATCATTGCAGTCAAAAACGAAATCGCCACCAGTTTAACAGAAGTGCCCATTGGAGTCTCCGAACGTCTCATGACACTAAGGTACCCCATATCAGATAAAACACCCTAGACGCTAAGGTTGAGGATAAGGATACATTTTACCAAGATCTACAAAATGCTCTCCAGCGAATTCCAAAGCAGGAGCGAATCATCTTGCTAGGTGACTTTAATGCACGTGTCGGCAATCAGCAAGAAATATGGCCCGACGTATTGGGAAAACATGGAATAGGAAACATAAATAGCAATGGTGAACGCTTGCTAATAACATGCACAGAGTACAACCTTTGCATCATCAATACATGGTTCAAGCTGAAAGACAAGTTTAAACGTACCTGGAAACATCCCAGTTCAGGCCAGTGGCATCAATTGGACCACGTCATCGTTCAACGGAAGCATCTGAAATATGTCAGACTTACAAATGATAGATGCCAGAATAGATGCCGAATGTGGTACTGACCACCGACTTGTAGTTCGAAAATTAAACTTTAATTAAAACCCAAACATCCGCACTGCAAAAAGCAAAACAGCATGACCAGATTGAACGTACGGAGTCTAACGAACAACGACACCTCCAGCGCCCTCCGGGAAGCCATCAGAGAAGCACTTCCACCGATAACCTCAATTTCGGAAGCTGAACAAGGCTGGACAGAATTGAGGGATGCGATTTATAATACCAGCGAAGAAATACTGGGAAAATCCAACAAAAAGAAACAACCAGACTGGTTTAACGAAAATCAACCACATATGTATACAGGCTTTGTTGGAACAAAAGCATAGAGCACATCAAGCAGTCACTGCAAATCCACACAATCCAAGGCTGGTGGACAACTTTAAAGCAGCTAACAACACGCTTCGAAGAAACTTGCGCCAACTAAAGGATAACTGGTGGTCACAAAAAGCAAATCAGATTCAAGAGTACGCCGCGCATCACGGCTATCGTAAATTCTTCGAGGCTGTAAAAGAAGTATACGGCCCAACTAAGAACGTAAGCTATTAATCAAGGTACAAAACGGTGAACTTCTAAAAGAGGAAGAGCAAATCAGAAATCGCTGGAAAGAGCATTACAGCCATATCCTTAACCAAGACAATATCCCCAATATGCAAGCACTAAACACAATACCTCAGTATAACAGCATCGATGTATTAGATATCCCAATAACGGAACAGGAAATAAAGGTCTCCATAAAACAACTTAAAAACAACAAATCGGCTGGCTGTGACGCGATCCCAGCGGAAATCTATAAGTGTGCAAGTAAATAACTTATTGGTCATCTTAAGGCTCTCTTTGATGTCATATTATGGGAAATCGGAGAGGTACCTCAGGACTTTCGCAACGCCAATATAGTGAATATATTTAAGAACAAAGGAAGTGCATCAAATTGCGGAAACTACCGAAGAATTTCACTAGGTACTGGTTATCGGAGGAAAAGTTCTCGCAAAAATTATGTCAAACCGCCTTCACTCACATATAGAAAAAATCCTCCCAAAATCGCAAACAGGCTTTCGCATCAACCGCGGTACCGTTGATTCCATATTTTCCGTCCGCCAACTACAGGAAAAAGTAAAGGAACAGCAGAGTAAACTTTATGTTGCATTCATCGACCTAACAAAAGCCTTCGACTCTGTAAACAGAGATGCACTTTGGACAATTATGCAAAAGTTCGGAGTGCCCAACAAATTTCTTACTGTGTGTAAAAGCCACCATAAGAACAACAAGTCGAGAGTGTCACATCATGGATCACTGAGCGATCCCTTCCTGACAAATACAGGAGTTAGGCAGGGATGTGTCCTAGCTCCTCTTCTGTTCAACATATTCATGGAAGCGCTCTCTATTATAGCAAACTGCAGGAAAGAGGAATGACTGTTAGATACAGGTTTGACGGTGGTCTGTTTAACATAAAAAGACTCAGGGCAAAAACTCGTATAAAATTCATCCCAGAACTCCAGTACGCTGATGACTGCGCTCTAGTTGCTAATATGTTACAGCAATTGCATGAAATGCTGAACACATATACCTGGGCATACGAGATTTTGGGCCTTAAACTGAACATCGATAAAACAAAAATCATGTAAACTTTCCCGGAAAATCATAACAGCGTTATACAAATCGGAGAAGAACTATTGGAATATGTATAGGAATGTAATTACCTCGGCAGTTTGATTTCGGAAAAGGCAAATATCGACTCTGAAATTCAGCACAGAATGAGCAGCGCCTCAAGAGCTTTCTGGAAATTAAAAGACAGGGTTTTCTACAATCATGACTTGAGCACAAAAACGAAACTTGCAGTGTATCGAGCAGTAATAATCCCCACCATGTTATATGGAAGCGAAACCTGGGTGCCGTACCGCCGCGTTAAGAATCACACCGCGTTAAGAATCAAATGGTACCATCATGTCTCAAACGTATCAGTCCTTGAAAAAGCAACCTGCGGGAGCGCTGAAGTCATGATTACTAAATCTCGCTTAAGATGGGCTGGCCACGTATGCATGATGCAAGAAAACCGTCTACCGAAATCTCTGCTTTACGGTGAACTTATAGAGGGTAAGAGGAAATCGGGTGGACAACTCAAAAGATACAAGGATGTTTTTCATGAAAACTTAAAGGGGATAAGTATGCAGCATCAGTGGGAGGAAGCAGCGCACATTAGAACGCAATGGAGGAGAATTGTAAATTCTGTTAATAATGACAACCAAAAAGTAAAGAGGCAACAAAGTAATGAGATTTTTGAATGTCCGGAGTGCGGAAGAGAGATCACATCACGTATCGGGCTTTTTAGTCACAGAAAAGCTCATGACAGAAAACGCCTTGCTTAACCATCTTCTGATGCGTGTCAAATACTCGTCAGCGAGTAATGGCAGTAAGTAAGTTTTCTGTGGAGATGGTCGATGACTCGACATGACGATGACGCGACGGTACGTTATAGGCGCGATTTTCACTATAACGTACCGTCACCATCACGTCGACAGCCGCCGCCGTCTTGATAGAAAACATGATGGGTAGTAAAAACATAGTAAATGGGAACTGGTAGTTGCCACGATGTTACGATCAGTGTTAATATGTTCATTATTGACCAATAAGAAAAACTGGCGGTACGGTGTAGTGAGAATTGCGCTTAATTTGTTTGTTCAGACGATGCCGATAATGGCGCCCACAAAGACAGTGCCAAAATTAAGAGTTCCATCCTATTCCAATTGACTCTGGAAATTGAATGCCGAATGATCAATTGACTGCCTAAAACCTATAACTAAATTCAACGCATCTCAAAGTTCAAAGTTAAAAATTTCGAACACTAACGCTATTGATATTGATGAATTCGTTAATTCTAACCCAGTCTCTAAAAAGTCAAAATTGAATTGCCCTAATATTCTGGTTCCTTCAACATCAGCAGAAACTTAGTTGTCGATTAAGGAAAATCTGTTACTTTCAATAAAAAAAGCAAAAGCCAACCAAGAATTAAGTTAATTAAGGAATTAAGTTTCACTCAGAACCTCGCAATTAGTGGTTACAATTAGCGTAGAAGTTTGTTCCTCTAAATTCAATGTAAGCATTGAGAACGTCAAAATTAGTGGTAGTAATTTTCAATTAGTAGAAAAGGTTAACAAACTTTTAACTTTTTCACTAATTATACTTCAAAATTTGCGAGGAATGTCATTTTGTCCTTTGATTATCATCCGTCAAGAGAAATTGTAGTTAGAAATCAAAAGTTTATTGTTTTATAAGCTAAATATCTAGTCTTCTTTATGGATACAACTGACTACCTCAGGCTGTTTCTAGGATGTTCCATTAATTTTGATTGTGTTTTTTAGACATTGCTTACTAAAAAGTATAAAGTGTAATTGAAACTACTAATTTATTCTACTAATTGCGAAGTTCTGAATGAAGCTTTAGAAGAAACATTTGAAAATGCTGCTTTAATTTGATAAATGTTGTTTTATTAGTACGCAGAAAGAAAAAAATCGTGGGTGTTTGAAAAGACTCGAAAGGAAACAATGTTTTTGCGACGTTTCGCGACTTCTCGACACAAACGACACAGTACGACACAAACCGAGCATCGGTGTACGTCGGGCAAAAATACCCTTTAAGTTTTTGTTCTTTCTTCCGTCTGTGGCTTAGTGTTGGCGGTTGGAATCGCCATGAATTAGTTCTGCGTACTAATTATTACTGGGAACTAACAATAATCATAGTTGTTTTTATATTTTGCCCCTATTTCTTACAAGGAAAATAACCGGCAAACCGGACGGTTATTTTCCTTTTTTTTCATGTTTTTGAATTACCGATTACCAGAAAATTGGTAAGACGGTAAATTTGCAATTCCTAAGTGACAACTATCATTGCTTAAAATACAAACACTAGAATGTAGAATGTTTGGGAGGGGGCAAGCAGTCAGATGATAAAACTGCTGAGACTATCAAAATGTTGATTTAATAAAACTTTGACTTTTAAACTATTACTTCAAATGTAACTTTACAAAAAATACATCTAGCATTATGGTATTCTGGTATATTATCGACATTACAATAAATTAATCATTTCTATTTTATATTTTATTAGAATGGCCATAATTAAGACGGCTACTGATACCATGTTATAAAAATAAGGGAGAATGTAGAATGTTTGGGAAGGGGGTTAATCACCTGGACGTTACAGATCTATTGTGCCCCCCTTTCTTGGCTTATAATGAGTTACAACTCATCATACAGTCTCAGGGCTTTGACAAAAGCCGGTATCTGAGACGGCTTCACAGAGGCTAGTTCTTCATCTCCGATATCAGCTGTCGTACCAAAGTTTATAGCACGAATGGTTGCATGCCGTCTCGGCGCACTCACTGATGAGGCGTTCTTGTGTTTTTTTCCATTGAATCTGCATTCGCCCATTGTTTCATACAAACACTAAAAAAATAATTATAATTAAACGTAAATCAATTTTAAACCACTTGCGTTGGGACTCCATTGAGAAATAAAATTAATCAGTCTTTATCATTATTTTACCATTGTTATTTTGATGTTTAACTGTTTGTTTACTTGGGACAGTTTTGGAAGTACATTTAATTTATAGGAGAAATTATTCCTTGGTCGTTTTGGGGTTGGGTTCTAATAATTTTCGTTAAATGGGAAAACATTACTTGTTCAAATTATAGACTTTATGTGATTTAAGACATTAATACTTGCTACGAAAATTTTATGGCATAGATAACGACCGGCTCGTATAACGCTAAATAAACTACTGCAACATCAGTGTTTTGAACATCTGTCGTGCAGAAGTTTTATTAGTAGCCGTTAGCCGTACGTCCGTCGCGTCGTTAACAAACTCCGACTTGTTTTTACCGTCTTTGGTGTACAAATATTTAGGATATCTTCTTTAAAAAAAGTTAATATTACTGAACATGGCTCGTTGATTTTTTAACAGTATTAACATCAAATATAAATAATTACAAATTCTCGTAACACTTGTGTACCTGCACAGTTGAAGTTGAAACAAATATTTGAATCTTCAGTTATATCGAGAAATGCAAATTCTTTGTTCTTATCATTGTTTTCTCTTCATGTCTCCAATTACTATTTTAATTAGTTAATATGAACTTATATATTTTTTGTTTTAGGTAAGTTCAGCTACTACATTGTTAAAGAAGTACAGTATACGGACAGAATTACTCGGTAAGTTCTGGCTATTATTTTTAAAAGGTTGTCGGAAAAGGATTCCGACCTTACAATGTCACAAAGCAACTACTATTTTTTACGCGTCAAAAACTTATTGTCTCTGGTAAAAAAAAATTATCTTTTTTACACATAAAAAACTATTTTTTACGCGTCAAAAACTTATTGTTTCGGGTAAAATACATTTTTTACGCCAAAAAATATTTTTTACTCGTAAAAAAATATTCCTTTAATTTATTACTTTTTCAACATTTCAAACTACACTTTTTCTAAAAAGTATACAGAGAGTAAGAGAGTAAAAGAGCATGCCAGAGAATACCCCGATCACTATTGAGGCGAGCTGCGAGCTAAGATATTCGCCCAGTCACGGTCGAAAAATATTAGTACATTCAACAAGGCCCTTGTTCTCACCCCGAACCACAAACATCGGCATGAATGGACAGTAAACGATTGTATTTAGATTACTTTAAACTGAAATTATTTACAGCCTAAATAGATTCCATTAAATGCATACACATGTTATTTATATAATCTCAGATGAAATAAATAAGGAAAAACTTTAATACAGAATATTCCAACAGAAAAATTAAATATATGCTCTAGTTAACATTAGTTAAATAATGAGAAAACATTTACTTTACGTTTAATAACATTCTTTGTCACCAAAATTTACGAACCAAAATAACTTCAATGCGTCTCGAATGGTAGTCTAAAACGGGCCACAGATTATACAATTTATCGTACTACAAGTTGTACAACATCAAATCGTTTCGACCGTTGGATCAATGGTTGGATAGTTAGTGGCTTTGTAGTACTACTTGTAGTAAGACAAAGTCGTATCGTACGGAAGTATGGCATGCAGAAAATCTGTAGTACAACGCAGTAGTATATACGATAGATTTGATGGTTTGTGTGCAAACCCTATGTGTCGCAGACAGATCGTTTACATTTTTCGTTGCACATGGTTAAACAATCTTTTAAAAATGGATACCAACGAGATGTTTTGGGCGGAATTTATAGAAATTTATCATAATCAACCTTGTTTGTGGGATGTGAAAAGTAAGGAATACCTAAATAAACAAAAAAGAAATGCCAGTTATGATATCTTACTGGAAAAATTAAAAGAAATAAAAGCAGATGCTACAATAGAATTTCTGAAAAAGAAAATTAATAACTTTCGGACTGCTTTTAGACGTGAATTAAAAAAAGTAAGTAAATATGAATGTGCAGGTTGTTTGTTTATAATTTGCTTGTAGGGTTGTTATTCTAGGCACACAATAATAATTTACATAATATTTATTTAAATCGACTGGTTCATTAGCACTTATTTCACGTAAAAGGTTCATATGAGGGTACAGTTGCCGTTTTTGTAACCAATTTTTGCACCATTTTCTTCTTTTTTTGGGCTGTTCTTCGTCTTCGTCTAACAAAACTAACAAAATTGCAGCTAGAAGTCCTTTTTGATAAATTCGATGTCATGTTGACGTTGAACACAATAGAATTAAAAATGAATGCAAAATAAAACTACTACTTGTTGGTGATTAACATCAAATGGTAGTTTTAGTTAGTGAATAAACGCGGATCCGATCTGTCGTTCCAGCGGTTGTATCAACTTGTCGTACGACATGTAGTACGACGAATCGTATTAATGTGTGGCCCGTTGTAGTTTAAGTTTGTGGACAACAGCGCGTCCGATATGTCGTTCAAACGGTCGAATCAAATTTGTGTTGTACAACCTGCAGTACGATAAATCGTATAATGTATGGGCCGTCTAAAAGCTATCATTTCGGATTTCCCTCTCCCTAGTTTGTGAATAATATTTTAAAAATCAATAATTTTATTTATGTATACAGAGTATCTTAAAAATGAATGTTTTGAATTTAAAGAAATATGTCTATTTTTAAATAGGCGGTTCATCTCAGTATAATTCTGGTTTCTATGGAGCATCGTTGGTTTTTAAAAAGCGCAAACTAAAGTGTTCATCCAGCTTTGCTATAGTTTTCGAGTTCCCAGTGGTGAGGGTCGAAATTGAATTACACTGAAGATGGTACTATAATCTCCAGTCGTCTAATATGAGAAACTACACAATATTCTTATAAAACATATAATTTGTTATTGTATCGATACAACGGTATTATCGATACTTATAGCTCATACCTGCCCACATACGTATACGCGACCACCTGAAAACTAGTTATGGAGGTGTAGGCTCGCGACTCAGCTTCTTGTCCCAGTCCGAAAGGGCAATGATTCCTTCAATATTTCATATTTAAGGCCTTAAACGCATTCCTCGACTGGATTTTCTCAGAAACGCCGATCTGTGTCTGAGCAAATAAATCTTCGTTTCGAGGATGAGTCAATGCCCAACAATTTAAGGGAACGGGGATAAAATATCAATAGTGGATTAATGTTAATGCGTTTTTCTTATATGTTATAACATGCAGATGCAGGTGGGATATGTCTGTATGTACACTATCGGACAAAAGTAGAGCGACAAAGTTCATTTTTATTCATGTTTGAATAAAAAAAATATTAGGTTGAGATTTTCGGCTATGTTTACTAAAACACTATCCTTGCACTAAAAGTAATAGTTTACAAAATTTTGGTGTCCTTTTAATCAGTTTAAAAATGGTAAATAATAATGATTATAAAAATTGATTAGAATGGAGGCGACAAAAGTAGAGCAACAAATTGTATTCAACAGATTTTATTGTGTCTTGTTTCAACAAAAAATATTTAACACATTTAAGAACAATAATAATTAAAAGTAATACATTAGTAATTGATAGAATATCCATTATTATTAATAACTTGCTGACAACGGCGCGGCATTGAAGCAATCAACTTCTGAACGACATTTTCGAGAAGATTTGTCCAAACTTCATTAATTTTATCGATCAAGGATTGTTTATTTGGAAACATTTGGGTACGAATACGACGTTCTACTTCTTCCCAGAGATTTTCAATGGGGTTAAGGTCTGGGGATTGTTCTGGCCATTGCAAAACTCGAACGTCATTTTCCCTAAACCACTGTTGAACAACTTGTGAAGAGTGTTTTGGATCGTTGTCCTGCTGGAAAATAAAACGCAGTGGCATTTCCTATTCTGCATAAGGAAGCATAACATTCTGCATGATATCCCTATAAACAAATCGGTCCATCGTGTCATTAATAAAGTGTATAGGGCCTGTCCCATTCCATGAGAAACAACCGCATAAAAATACACTGCCTTTGCCGTGTTTAATTGTAGGTGTTACGTATTTAGGATTAAACCTTGTATTGATTGGTCGCCTCACACGTCTCATTCCATCAGAATTGAATATTTTTTAGCGCGTTTGATCACTGAACAAAACTTTTTTCCAGTCATTGACGGTCCAGTTTAAATGCCGACGTGCGAATGCCAACCTTGCTGCTCTATTTCTTTCCGAAACTAACGGCTTTTTAGCTGGACGTCTACTAAATAAATTTGCATCTACTAATCTTCTTTGTACTGTTCGTATACCAACCGTAATTTCTGGAATTTCGGCAATAATTCTAGGTGCGGACTTCCAAGGATATTTTGAGCAATTCTTTTGATGCGTCTGTCGGTCATTACTGTTGTTTTCTTTCTCTGCTTTAGCCTTCCCGATTTTGGCAACTTTTCTAAGTGTCCCCTGTCATTATACGATGAAATTATTTTAGATACACTGTACCGAGGTAACACAAACTGTCTTGAAATATCGGCTTGTTTGTTACCTTCCATGAATGCATTCACAACTCTTTGCTTCAAGTCTTTTGAAATTGGAATTCCTCTTGGCATGACTAATCCAGCATAGAAATATTAAAAAAAACATAAAATAAACCTCGTACAATTATTTTGGCCTTTACTTTTGTTAAAACCCTTCTTCGGAATGTTGCTCTACTTTTGACGCGTTACTATTAAGCATTTAAAACTAAATGTCAAAATAAATTAATTTGTTTTATTAATAAAAATTCTTGCTGTCGTGGATACTCATAGCCTACTTCGTAGTTTTTTTAAAAAAATATTTTTTTGATTTTAATAAATTTTCTATTTAAATCGGATTTCCAAGTAATTAAGGACTAAAAAATTAAATTATTCTGGGTGCCGGGCCACAGCGGCATCCAAGGCAACGAAAAAGCCGATGAGCTAGCTAGGCAGGGATCATCGGCATCCTATCTTGGTCCAGAGCCAGTACTGGGAATACCCAAATGTATGGCCCGTAGTGCACTAAAACTCTGGATCAGGGAAAAGCACAATGTCCATTGGAGAAACAGACAGGGGCACAGGCACAGCAAGGCTTTTATCCAAGGACCTAGCTCTAAAACCGCAAAAGAACTGCTAAAGCTTAGCAGGAATAAACTGCGGATTACGACAGGCCTCTTGACAGGACACATGGCTGTCAAGTGTTACCTGAACAAGCTCAACCTGTATCAAGGAAGTCTTTGCTGCAGACTCTGCGATGAACATCGTGAAACAGCGGAGCACATAATATGTCATTGCGAGGCTCTGGATCACCAGCGACACTTTTTATTTGGGAAAGCTAGGCTAGAACCGGAGGAACTATGCTCCCATCCTATCAAGGACCTGCATAAGCTAGTGCAGGGCACAGGGATAGGAGAATGGGTGCAGATATAGAAGGGGGATAAACAGAATACAATAGGCCCCACAGGTCGCAGTGTTTCCGGCAGAGGACGGCTCCTTGTTATGGAAAAAAAAATTAAGGACTTATTTCCAGTTAAAGTCCTATCCTAAATGGCTAAATCTTCGTAACTCTGCCCGATATCGATATCGATATTGATACATTCGCATCGGTCACTGATATATTTTATTCTGTAAACTTTGCTGTTCTTCTTGAGATTTTGTTTGGAAATAGTCATGACATAGTCTAAAGTAAAGTACCTACTGTAGAACAAAATGTCGGTAAAAATATGCGGCAGAGATTTAGAAAGAACTAGAAGATAATTTGGAGAAGGCGGTAGTTAGCTTGATCAACATATAGCGGTTTCAAAAAAGATATAAAACAGCCTTGACACCACTATATTTAATTATTTTATTAGAAAATGACACTCTGAATGGAATGACATATCATATGTCAACTTTTGACATTTTCGCTTATAAAAAATCGTATTTTAAATTTAAATCGAGTGCTATGGTTATGCTAAAAACACTAATTTTGAATCAAGGAGCCTTGGAAAAATAAATTTGATCGTCTATTGTTTTTTCGTGTCTTGACACCACTATATTTAATTATTTTATTAGAAAATGACACTCTGAATGGAATGACATATCATATGTCAACTTTTGACATTTTCGCTTATAAAAAATCGTATTTTAAATTTAAATCGTGTGCTATGGTTATGCTAAAAACACTAATTTTGAATCAAGGAGCCTTGGAAAAATAAATTTGATCGTCTATTGTTTTTTCGTGTCTTGTATTGGCCAGTTAAAAGATGCCCAAATCGTATTTTTAATCATATCTCTTTTTTTTTAAATGTAACGAAGGTATCTTATTAGCATATTTAGAAAAATCTTTTTTTACGAATAATTTGGTACCACACACTTGGTATTTCGAGCCAAATTGTCGTTATGAACCGCATGGTACAATTTCCTATTAAATCATATGCGAAAATGTGAAAAGTTGATAAATATATTATGACATTCTATTCAGTGTCTTTTTCCATCGAATAAAGTAATATACCGAGGGTGTCATTAAAAAATCAAAAGTTGTATTTATTTGTGGTGAAACAGGATTGTATACAAATCAATTGAATACGTCATTCAATCCTGATTTGTATCATATACTAACGTACCAAATCTGTTTTTATTTATCTGAAAAAAAAACAAAAAAGGTTAGGTTAGGTGAGCCATCTTAAAAAATAAGTAACTCAAAGTCCACTACATTTACTACAATTACTACAAAAAAATATGCTCACTAAAAAAAGAGATAGGTATGCGAATCAGAAAAAAAATCCGTCAAACTATAGTATGCCTTTTTGGTTAAATAATCCTTTAGTATAGTTCTTATCTTTCCATGAGACATGACCTGCAAGCCCTGCAACTCCTCGGGGAAACTATTAAATATTTTTATAATCGAATGCTCAGCATTCTTCTGTATATAAGTAAAAGTGTATTTCCTATAGAATTTTTTTGGAGAGACGAATCTGCTACATAGGTATAGAGATTTTTTACAAACATATTATAGGCATCGTAAATCGTAAACATACATGCCAGTCAGCGTCAATATACCCTTCTCTACAAAAACACTCTTACAGCTTTCTAAACGGCTCATCCTAAATATAGCATGTATTGACATGATCCAAAAAACAAAATGCTCAGGAAACATGGTTCTGCGACCGTAAAATTATATTTTAGAAAAATTTACACACGAAATTATTGCACAGGGTGTTTTAAAGTTAGGGTACAAAAACAATCCCTCGATTAACCCTGTATAATATGCCAATTACTAAAGTTGATAAAAAACTGAGTTTACGAATTGAAGTCGATATAAATATATACAGTTTGCTAAAGACTTCATAAAAATAGGGCTAAAAATAACAAAAATATAACACTTCAAATTTGACCAAAAATGTCCCCGTTGCGTTTCTTTTGCATCCGAGTGTTTTTGACACCCTGTATATCAACTTCCGTGGTATACATACTTCAAAGTAAGTCTTTGTTAAGCGCGCGACATAATTTATTTTATTTTCCGTATACCATAGACAACTCGAACAGTTTAACTTTATAATCCGCTTCGCGGTACAATCCCTCGATGCCGTAAGACGCCGGGCGACCACGGCAACAATACCCAACATTATTAACGCCTTTATTATCATAATACGGCGATAAATTTATTATATTTATCGATCACGTCGATGTTAATGGGCTTGTATACGCTTATATCGTGTCCCCGCGGAAAAGCTCTTCGCTGTATGCCGACCGCACGGCCGGCTTCCTTTCCTGGCATCGGCCGATCGCGTCGCATCCGGTTTATGGCCGAAAACCGACTTCGAAATCGAAAGTTGGACGTGGTTTTTGATAAGGCTTGACGAGAATATTGCAAAATGTTAACCACAATTCTTAAAATAATAAACTTTCGGAAGTAATTACCCAAGTGCATCAAAATTACCGATAATTCTTCATGAAAGAATGTTGTCTAAATCTGCATGAGTTTATATTCATACTTTGCCATAAGAGCCCGACTTCGAAGGAGGAGGGCTCTTCCAGAATATGAATATAAACGAATGCACTTTTTTATTGACAACATGCTTAAAAAAATTCGCGCCGGGAGGCACGTATAGCACATACTAAAATATGTTAATAAAAAGTTGGTAGGCAGTTCTTTTAGTTTCATTTATCTCAAAAACTGCGACTTTGACTGATTTTCTTGTTATTACAAATTTTGTTGCAAATATTATTCCTAATCTTAAATTGAAAACCGCGTTTCGCTAGCTACTGTAATTTTGGAGTTACGATTTTTTAAAATTTTTAACCCCCTATCATACCCCCTTACCTGGTACCATGTACCAGATTTGGTTAAAATCGGTTTAGCGGTTTTTGAGTTATCGTGTTATAGACGGACAGACAGACAAACACCATGAAAATATTTTGTATTTGGGTCATAAATAACTCATTTTGAGTGAAATTAAAAAAACTTTTTTTTGCCTATCTTAATAGCCTACCATACCTGTTGTTTTTACATGTTCAGTTTCATTTAACGATGCCCTTTTGCCGAAACTGTGATGCTTAATAATATTTGACATTAGTTTTCAAGTTAGCATTTATAGATGTATAAAATGAGAGTATATCAAGACTGGAAATTACAAAATTTTCGTTTAACAATTCAGTTCTTCAATTTATGTGCATTGTGTATTACGATTATTGCTTAAAATTGAAGGAATAATTGAAATATGCGATAATATACAGGGGGTTTCATTTAAAAAATATAAAATTTGATGTACCACAACTTTATGACCGACCCAGTATACTTAAATTTACTAGTAGGTAATAGGAATTTGAAAACCAATTACAACAGTATCACAGTTTCGGCAGAATGGCATCATTAAATCAAACCAAACACATCGAAATGAATTAAATAGAATGGGCTCTTTCACTATATTTTGGAATTAGCATAATTGAATAAAGCAATTAATTCTAGAATTTTCTGCTATCTCACTTTCGAAAAATTTGAAGTCGTTCTTAAGAAAATAAATAAAAACAAAAAAGCCCAGAATAAAAATCCGCACTTTATTTTTAATACGTCACATCTGGCATGTTGAAAAGCGGCAACACGGTCGCGGCCGAGCCACCATGCTGATCCACCACCACCTCCCCACAACGCCATTCAACCTTTTCCAATATGGCGGAGATAAAAGTGCTTTATTTGGCGCGTATTTCAAAACCTGTTTTATTTCCAAATACATATTTTTCACACAAATGTCGCGTTAGATAGTAGTCTAAAGTTCTCCACATAAGTATGGAATTTTTTGTATTATTACTTTTATGCGTTATCATCAGTTAGTTACTTTTTATAAAATCTGTCTGCTTTCTCAGAAAATAGGTAGTGTTAAAATATTCAAACTTGAGGTAGCATATATAGGGTGTTCAAAATCATCGGAAAAAGAAATAACCAGAACGTATGACAGAAAATAGCAATATAAACTAAATATTCAATTGCAAACACTTACCTACCATAGTTTAGAATTTACTGAACGTTTGATAAATATATACTATTATGGGCAGTATAGGAAATAGGAAATTACTTGTCTTAGTAAAAGCCTTGGTAAATGCTCTTGGAATTATAAACTACACTGGCTTGGGTCAAAAAATATGGAATATTTTTTCTATGTTTTGCAGCATTACACAAATGGGAATAAATTTAAACTATAATAGGTGAGGATAAATAAAAAATAAAATATGTATGTGTTTCAAGATTTCATATAGAAAAAAACTAAATACCTTTTTGGGGGTTCGTAAATTTACGCTTAGCTTAGTTTTCTTTACTCTTTTTCTTTACATAGGGCATTGTCTTTGTGGTAAAGACGTCATTCCATTTTTTTGCAGAGTTCTTCAATAAAATATTGGATATTCTGAACAAGATGGATTTAATAATAAATTCTGACGTATGTGAGGGGCAATTGTGACCTAAAAAAAGACTTACATTCAGGCCATTTATATTTTCAAATGTCAATGTTGTCAATATCTTTCTGTGATCTTTTTGATGTAAAAAGCTTGATTCTTCTTCCAATATTTTACTTATAATGAGGTAAGTGTAAGCAGTAGCCATAACTACATCCTCACTAGGGTAACAGAGGCTTTTGAGGCATATTTAATGCACTTCTTACCCGAGAATGCGCTGCCTTCGCCGCCATATTTGCCTTGCCCATATCATGTTGATTGGCCTTGCGTTGAGGTGGTGCTGGTCAAATCAAATCGCAATGTTGCCAGTTATTGGCTGGCGCACGAGCACGGTTCTGCAATGTGGTTGGGCGTATTTTTCATACATCAATTGGCACTTTAAAATTATTTCAAATTAAAGCAATTTTGAGGGCCTATAAAAAATTATTCAATGTTATGGAACTATTTTTTTCTGGATAAATATACTGAAAATAGTCTTCTATTTCAGATTTTGTCCTTGAATTAGGTATTTTATTTTTTGTGAAAGAGCCCATTGTTTAAGTGATATTTTCAAAAGTCAATAACTCGGAAACGGTTGGTGTACAACCGTTTCCGAGTTACATTGTGTGTATTTCGATTTTTGCTTAGAATTGAAGGAAGAATTGAAATATGTAATAATATACAGGAGGTTGTATTTAAAAAAATGAAACTTTGATGTGCCACGACTTATGAACGACCCTGTATGCTTAAATTCATTACTCGTTAATAAATATTTAAAATTCCTATATCTTTTGTATTTAACTTTTTGCGGTACCTCCTATATTTTACCTAGAATGTAGAAGTAGAATGTAGAATGTTTAGGAGGGGAGTTAATCACCGCGACCTTATAGATCTATTGTCTGTTCCCCTTTCTTACCTAACTCGTTATAACTCATCATACAGTCTCAGGGCTTTAACAAAAGCCGGTATCTGAGACGGCTCAACAGAGGCCAGCTCTCCATCCTCGACATCAGATTTACCAAGGTTCATGGCACGAATGGTCGTCGTCTCGGCGCACTCAGTGATAAGGTGTTCTGGTGTTTCCCCATTTTCCCCACAAAATCTGCATTCGCCGTTGTTTCTCAGTTTCAGCCTACTGAGGTGTTCGTTGAGGAGACAGTGTCTTGTTAGAAACCCCGTGACAATCCGAAGATTGTTTTTACTTAAATCAAAGAAAATTTTTGATTATTCTCGGTCGTGGAACTTTTTCGAGTGTCTTAGACCGTTGGAGGACACCCATTCCAAGTTATGGATGGAGTCTTCCGGATTCTTCAGTTCCGCTTTCATTTGGTTCTCGTTTGGAAAACAGAACGGTTCGGGCCCAGTTAGTGGAGTGTTCTCTCCTTTTCTATCTAGATCATTTGCTTTTTCATTGCCTTCTATCCCTTGGTGAGCAGGCACCCAGAGTAGGAGGACTTTATTTTCTTTGCCTAATATTTTACCTAATAATCGACCGTTTCCATACATAAAAGCGACCCTGTATATTTTTTACGTTTTTTGTGTTTTTATAATACATTATATTTAAAATTTATACTTCCTGGAACTTTTACCTTTTAGCTTATTAAGCCGGATTCAGGCTCGTGTACTTGACAAATATTTGTTATTGGCATATACTTGCCATGTTGTGTGAGTGGTTTACTTGTGCAATTATTTGTCAACTTGTCAGTTTACGTGAGTGCCAAGCTTGTTGATTACAAATGTAAAAATTGTTGTTTACAAAGATGGTATACTTGCCAAGTAAGCAAATATTGGTGTACTTGCTAAGTACACGAGTCGTCTGAGTCCGGCTTTATATCAGTCTGTTGGATATATTTTGAAAATGTAATGTAATTGACGTTTTATATATAAAAATGTAAACAGCATATATTTTGAAAATGTAATGTAATTGACGTTTTATATATAAAAATGTAAACAAATATACTTGTGAATACAGATTGATACAGATGAGGTTGAAACCTTTGGCCTTTCAACAGCAAAATGTTTGCATCAGCAGATGATTCGGTAAAGATCGCTAGTCAAGATGAAATGGACAGAAATGCAACGTCCATTATACAAATGTAGTACAAAAATATTTAACAGTTCATTTTTTTGTAAAAAATATTTTATTTAGTCATTTAGTGGATAGCTTTACTAATGTTTACTGCTTCACCTTCATATTAATAATGTATACTTGAACCTCTTCTCAATTTTGTTTGTATACCGGGAAAAAATCAGTTAACCTGAAATTCACATGGCGTCAATGTTGGTAAACAAATAATTACAAGTTGGGAACTTAATCTTGAAATTCCTGCTGTGTGACTTGTTTTCCGATAACAGTATTTACTAACCTATAGGCGATAATTTCTGGAAAATTGGTTTATTTTACAGAGATATCAATGTAAACATTATAAGAAAGTTATTAAGAAACACAACTTGCGTTACTAACAAACAACGTTATAACAAAGTTAGTAAACAAATACGCATGTCTTTTGAAACTCCCCACATTATTCAGGAAAAAATACAGGTATTATATGTTGACGATATACGACTATTCTTTCAGTGTAAGTGATATCCTTTTGTTGGAGTTTGATTTGTTGAAGTATTTTCACTCCATTGGACTATTCTTATTCCTAGGGATGTACCGGAATTCCGGCGGTACTACTAAAAAAAACACTTTTCAAAAAATTTAAATTAGGGTAAATAGTAAATATAAGCAGAAAACTAGTCTTTATTAAACCATAACACTATTTTTTACAAACATAAACATTAAAATAAGGTAACATTTTATTATAACAAGTAGCATACGAAATAGAATGTTTTACAAACAAAAAATAAACTAATAAGGCTAATATTCATAATTTATTTTATTCAGATTGTGGTCTATAAATAAGAGATTTTCTGCATTTTCAGAACTTTGTCTACACCTATTGTCAACATATATGTTACCAATTTCCGAAAATAGTCTTTCTGGATATACATTAGGTGTGGAGCTAGATAAAAACTATATTAATTAGACCAGGGAATGTTCCATGGTGCCTGCAGAATTTAATTAATATTGTAACGTTTTTAGTTCATTACATGTCTTTTTTATATATAATATATGATGTCTGGCCTATCATCACCGGATTCCCTCTCGTTCAGGCCGGATAGTTTATTTGACGCGTAATTTTTACGTTCCCTAGTCGGCAACCCTGCTATCGTTTCACTGTTCTGTGGAGGCGCTGTCAACATCGCTTCTGTCGACTCTCTCCGTGCTTAACTTGACTTGGCTTTGACCATGGCTGGGAAACTTAAATGGAAATGACGGTTCATTAAAAATAGTTTTTCCTCCAAGATGCAGAGGCGCAAAATATTAAAACTGTCAATATTAACAATGCAAATGTCAATATCTGACAATAATAAAATTTGATTTTTAACTGTCACTCAGAGACGCTTTTGTTGTGATTTTACGGTTTGATTTCGTTTTGATTTGTCGAATTATTGTAAAATTAAATTCCTTCAGAGTTTTTGCCAGTATTCTGTTTTAGACAATGTTTTTTTAAAAATGGTGGGACAATTTGTGTTTTGTATAGACTCTTAATTATTTTTTATCATGGAGTTTAATTGTTGTACACCTGGTTTCCGAAGGATACAATGGTAAGTAAATTAAACATATCTACTTACAGTTATAGATTTTTTAAATTAGTACTGCTAATAAATGCTACTTGCTGAGCAGTTATTTAATTTTTTTTACGGTGCATGTAAGGAATTAAGGACGCGCGTTGTGTTATATTAGCATGATCAGCAGATTATTACATCTAATTTAATTTGTTTTTATTATCTCAGGTCTCAAACGGAAACAAACTGGGAATCTTGCCTACACCAAAATTATATAGCCGTTTCCAATTCACTTCAAAGGGATTAACAAAGGGAGGAAAATGATGTAAAACTGCCTGCTATTTGCTGAAAACCGCCAAAGATTAAATTATAACTGTAACAACTTAATATATATACTATTTCTAGTCTTTTTAATATATTTTTTAATTAATATCCGACATATAAGAACACTTTGTATGCTTTTAATTAAGTTGATTTATCGTTTATAATATGTTCGACCTAATTAAAAGCACACAAAGTGTTCTTACATGTATGTCTAAATTTATTTTAAATTAACTAAAACAACCCCCCTTCCCCGCACCCCTCTCTTCCATTAGTATTTCTTCCTCCGACTACCAGAGGCGCCTTTGTATAATAAAATTGAAATGTATTATAAGTTGCCTATCTATTTAATAGTATAAGTCTTTTATCTATGGCTTTGACCGTTCTACTGTCACCGTCAAAAAATCCTTGCTTCGAGAAACTGCAATTATAAAAATCTTGCTGTATAATTTGAATCAGCTGCTATTTCGAAGTTACAGGTAAAATGAGATATTATCTTTTTTGATTCGTTATTATTACTGCGTATTTTTAGGGTAGAGTTTTGGATGTCCCAACCTAACTTGTATTTGTATTTTGCTGGCACGTTGGCGTCCCTTTTCTTTTGTCCTCCAGAATGTCACATGGAAGAAAGGACATGTTCTTTATTATTTAGTGAGCCCTCGGAAGTAATTCGAGGTAGGTTCTTTTTATTTATTAGATCTTGTTTGATTTTAAATAAGAGTTTCGTATTTCAAGGGTCAAAGGTACGGACTATTTACAAGGTACGGGCATTATCCAAGGTCCGAGTAGTATCCAAGGTACGGGTAGTGTTCCCCTGTACCGTTGTCTTATGGACGGACTGTGTCCAAGGTTGTGGTCCAGGTTACGGACATTATCCAAGGTCCTAGTAGTGTTCCAAGGTACGGGTAGTGTCCCCATATTGCCACAGTATGGATACAGCGTAAGCCCCATGCTGCTTCGCTCCCTTTTCTAAGCCTGGTCAGTAGCTGCGGCTGTATTGATTCATGGTGTCCTCATTCTGGCCCCTTTTGTTGTTTTGGCCAACAGGATCGCCGACAGACAGTACAGAGATATGAGCCTACCTCACGCTGCTACTCTTCGAAACAGGATTGCCTCAAGAACAGCTAAGTGTAGATTTAGGTTCTGGTTTTCAGTCGATTTTCAGTCTTAAACAGTAACGTACATTTTAAATAATATCGTACAGACTATATTTAGTGGTTAGATTATTAAGAACATTTATGTCGATTTAGTAGTTACAATATGATTTAGATCTTAGGTTTCATTACATTACGCCTTGTAATAGTATTTAACCACTATAATAATTATTAAAATTCTACAATGTCATTTACCAACAAAGAACATCATGAATAAATATAGTCATTAGTTTTAAGTAATATCAAAGAATATTATAGTAATATACAATTGTGTTTTCTTTCTCTGTACGTGCCTGGCGCCCAATATCTATATTTTTTTGTTTATTGTTATTGATTAGTTTTCTCTCTAGTGAAATACCTTACCCACGACTGCTCTCCGATGAAAAGCTGCCGTTCGCAGTGGCAATGTTTATAAAAAAAACGCTACAATATTTTTCTGTTATTTGACTTATTTATTATTCAAAAAAACTTTATTATTCAGAAAAACCGCTAAGTTGACAACACTGCTTAGGAAATTAATCAAATGAGCTGAAATCTGAAATCACTGCACTATTGCCAGACTTATAATATTGCCATATTTCGGTTCTTCCTTCAATTCTAAGCAAAATTCGAGATACACACAATGGACCTCAAACCAACAGTTTCCGAGTTATTAACTTTTGAAAATATCACTTCACACAAACAATTCGATTTAATTAATTTCGATGTGTTGGGTTTCATTTAACGATGCAATTCTGCGGAAACTGTGATACTTAATAATGTTGACATTAGTGTTCAAGTTATCACAGTTTCCGCAGAATGGCATCGTTAAATGAAACCTGTTTTGATTTTAAGACATTTCTTCTATTTTTAATATTTTTTTTAAAAAGGCAGAAAAAAAAAATTTTTTTTTTTAATTAATATATCTCAGACTATCTAAACATATTTAATAATTTCTTGGGATTGTGTAGAGTGATCAGAAAGGAAGCCAAAAATCCAGCAATATACAGGGTGTTCCATTTAAAAAAAACTTCCCGATTCACTCACACTTTTTTGAGCTACCCTGTAGAAGTTAAAATATTTTCCTGACATAGATCCTAATACGTAGTTCCAAGTTTGCACTTGTACAGGGTGGGTCAAATTCGACGCTTTTAAATGGAAACACCCTTTTCTATAAGAGATAGACAAAAACTAATATCGGTGTCTGGAGCTCAATTTTTGTCAAAAACATGATGGCGAAAACCACATATCGATCTATTACCGTTTCGGAGTCAATATCTGTTACCGTTTCGGAGTTACGGGGTGTTTTCCAAAAATATGCATTTTTAACAAATCGCTGTAACGTTTTTGCTATGGAAAATTTTGTATTTTTATGAAAACATTTCCAAAGCACCTTTTTACGTAGAATTTAATGGTTTAAGTATATTTTTTTTAAAATTAATAATTTAAGAATTATCAACAGAAAATTTGATTTTTTATATGGGACACCCTGTATATTTTTAATTTATTGAAAATAATTTAAAATTACCTTTCCAAAAATATAACACACTTGATATTTTGCTCGATTCCTCTTCGAGATTATAGAGTATATAAAAATTCGCCCGCTTTAAATAAGTAGGCTGTGAACGGCACCGGCTGTAATGCAAAAAAATTCTAGCTGTGAGCATCAATTAAAACGAAAATAATTTGCTATGAGAGATGCAGAATTTTATAACAATTTAAAATATATTTAACCAACATTAACACATTTTAACTATTTATATCTAATAACAATAAAAATAAAGATGTTCGACGTATCGACCGTCTTCTGTTATGGACAGACGGGGCAGTTTTTCTCGCGGAATTCATTAACTCAGTGGGGGTGAAAGATACCCTCTCATAACTTCTAAGTATTTCTAATGGTTGTCTAGATTATACGGAAGAATAAGGAACCTTTATGCTTCCGCAAATATATCCATAGGATTAGATCCATGGGCACTAAGTCAGGCGGCCTCGACGGCCAACGGCTGGGATCTTGGTTAGCTATTCAATTATTCTTGAAATTGGCTGCAAAAATTTGTTTGTTTGTTGAAAAAAGCGTTCAGAGGCGGTACGTCGTCTTGCTAGAAAAATATGTTTTCGAGTTCCATTAAGGGCATATCATCAATAAGGGGTCCAAAGCCTACTGGTTAAAAGTGGTGAACTTTTAAAAATTCTGTATTCGAAGAGGATTATAACAAAATATCAAGTGTGCTATATTTTTGGAAAGGTAATTTTAAATTCTTTTCAGTTAATTAAAAATATAGAGGGTGTCCCAAATAAAAAATCAATTTTTCTGTTAATAACTCTTAAATTATTAATTTTAAAAAAATTATACGTAAACCATTAAATTCTACGTATAAAGGTGTTTTGGAAATGTTTTTATAGAAATACAAAATTTTCCATAGCAAAAAAGTTACAGCGATTTGTTAAAAATGCACATTTTTGAAAAACACCCCGTAACTCCGAAACGGTAACAGATATTGATATGCGGTTTCCACCATCATGTTTTTGATGAAAATCGAGCTCCAGACACCAATATTAGTTTTCGTCTATCTCCTATAGAAAAGGGTGCTT
Organism: Sitophilus oryzae; assembly: GCF_002938485.1. Classification (NCBI taxonomy): domain Eukaryota; kingdom Metazoa; phylum Arthropoda; class Insecta; order Coleoptera; family Curculionidae; genus Sitophilus; species Sitophilus oryzae. The sequence continues at coordinate 354,106 of NW_022146189.1, read as the reverse complement.
CCATTTAAAAGCGTCGAATTTGACCCACCCTGTACAATATTCCTATGTTGTTTATTATAGGAGTTACAAATTCCCGACGCAGTGTTGCCAGACCCGTAGTTCAGCCGGATCCTGTCTAAAAGAAAAAAAAGCACTGAAAACTGAAAACTCATTTTAAAAAATGCCGACTTTATTTTAATTTTCCATTGAATTTTGTTGGCATCCAGAATAATCATAGTTATTTTTTATACAAGACGATAAAATGTCTACGGAATTTTTTTTATCGTCGACGGAAAAGATTAATTATTCACGAGCGATGAAATCGCGAGTGAATTAATTTCGGGAGACAACAATGCAATTTTATCGTCGTGTATAAAACAATATATTTTTCCATAGCGAGTTACATTTTTTAAAATATTCAGAAATTATTATTTCAAGGCATTTATTACCATTATTACGAGTAGATGTTACGCCCAGATGTTACGGCACTATATGATACTATATCCAGTGACTTACGCACCATTAAATCTTGGTGCGATTCTAATCTCCTATGCCTCAACCTTTCAAAAACTAAAGTTTTGTCATATAAAAGTACTATACAACCTTTTTGTACTTAATAACACCACTATTGACGTCGTGGACTCTGTGAGATTCTTAGGACTTGTTGTGGACAACTCTTTAAAATGGGACTTGCACATCGAAGCCTTATCAAAGAAACTAAGCTCTGCCTGTTTTGCGCTAAGATCAGTGTCTAAGGAACTTAACTCATCAACCTCTAGAATGGTCTATTATGCCCTTTTTGAGTCGCATCTTCGTTATGCCCTTCCATTCTGGGGTACTTGCTGCGCGACAAAATTTGATCGTATTTTCAAACTTCAAAAGAGAGCAGTTCGATACTTATTGGGACTAAACAGTAGAACTCACTGCCAGAATTTCTTTAAAAATTTCAAAATACTGACTCTTCCTTCCTTATTCATTTTTGAATCCGTTTGCTTAATCCGCAAGCACATATTCTCTATTCCGGAAAGGCCTTCTCACAACTATCCACTTAGGAATGCGGAGCACGATATTTATCTGCCAACCCCGAGCTCAGAACTAGTTAAGGGCTCAATACTGTACAATGCCAAGAAAATGTACAATCATTTGCCTTCGAATATCAAGTCACTTTCATTCTTTCCCGCATTTCGCAAAGCTCTGAAATCATACTTACTGGAGAGAGCCCTATATGCGGTAAACGACTTTTTTGTTGATGTTTAATCATGAACAATTTAGAATTTTAATTTTAATATTTTGATCATCTCACACACTGGTTAAAGGTCTAGTATTTAATATTTTATAACTCTTGATTTTATGTTATTATAACATGATTTTATCCATTTAGAGTTTTCCTTTTGTAAAATTTTCTGGATACGCCTGTGTTCTGCAATGTCGATATATGTTTTATTTGTAATTTTATGACGTAATTTTTTTTTGAATTGATTTGTATTGTATGACATTTTTTGTATTATTTGTATATTTGTTTTTGTGCTTTTTTTGTTTTGCTTTGTCGATGAAGCTGTTTTGGCTTTTTGTACAATAAAGCGTTGTTTTTTTTTTCTTTTTTTATAGAAAAAATATGTTGGCGTTGGTTTCTATGTAATTTGACAAATAAATAAAGCTGTCTAAAGAGACAGCTAAAGAGTTGTCAGTATTTTTATTGTAATATGTTTTAATTCTCGTGTTTGAGATCTCTTTCGTGTCGATTGCTGATTGAATTGGAGCCAGAAATGGCTCAAAAAGAAATAAGTAAATTACCAACAGATATTCAGGCTGAGGCGACAAACGCTTTTCAAAAATTTCGAAAAAAACTATCCTCGCTGTTAAAGTATCATTTAATCTACCCTTGTGGTTAAACATAGACAAACAAGTAAGAAGAGACTGGCAAATTAAATGGCAAAGAGAGGGACAACGTCCCGTAGCGCAACTCAGAACGCAAAATTTCGTTCTATTTATGTTGATCTGCGCATTGCGTCTATTGGGCCCACTATCTCATTCTAATATAACAAGAGAGAAAGAAGCAACCATATAAAACGTAATTTCTAAATAGAAATTAGAACAATCGCCTTTCGTTTTCGTCATCCTGATCATGACAACCAAGATGACAACATCATGACAATTCGTCATGTTTGTTAATTTTTCTTTTGGTGATTTCCTTTTTTTCTAAACTTTTCATTTTATTGACTTATGAATATGAATAGGGAACAAATTCCTTTGTTCCATATAGGTATTTATATTTTGTTCCTTATAATTTTCGGTTATACTATTTGTTATTTTATTTGCTGCAGGACCCAGTATCATCTATTTTTTATATGTATTGGTGCCTCCTTTCTCTGATAGATATGTTAAAAACACCCGGTAAAATAAAAGTAAGTAGTTATATTTATCATCTTATTAAGAAAAAGTAGAAGTAGTAGTGTCAAAAATATTTCGAACCTCTCTTAACATAACAAATTAATACAATTAATTTTTTTCATTTTTTGGGTAGGTAGTTTATAGCTGGTTTATAGTAACCAGAAACTTTATTAATATACCAATTTTACTTTTGTTTTAGGATTAAAACTGGACTTGAAAATGGTTCAGGTTTCACGGCCGATCATTTCCTGCAACAGTCAGTTCTTCTGCATTTAAAAGTGGTAGGTGAGTGTAATAAACACTGTTATTTTTTGTTATTATATTATAAAAAGTTTATTTATTTTAATAAATATGTTTGTAAAATAGTACAATTTTTTCTTTTTTTATAATTTCCCTTATAATAGTAGTATTCTTTCGTTCTGAAAGAATGGTATAGGGAATAAATCAGTTTAAGTGAAAATTTTCAGTTTCAGAATGAAAGAATACTACTAATAAAGGCTAATTTAAATTTTCCGCCAGCCAGAATGTGCGATAATGTCTTACGATACGTTTTATACCTATATCTTTCTTTTTCATATAAAGCACACATAATAAAGAAAGATAGCAATAAAGACGTACGTCCTGCCATGGTCATGCTAATTGGTTTCAAAATTGTTATTCTGAGTTGCGCTACGGGAACGCGGTCCCACTCTTTACCATGAGATTTGTCAGTCTCTTTTTATTTGTTTGTCTATGCGGTTAAAGTACTATTTTATCTACTATTTTTGATAGATATAAGGCAATTTTAACAGTTGCTATGAAAAAAAATATCAAATTATCTGGTTGATAAGAGACTGTGGACTACTGGAATGTTCGAATTAGAGAAGTTCTACGGTAATACTATTGTAATTTTAAGTTTTATAATAGCTGTTTTCTGAGGAATTCAAAAGTATCCGATTTATTTTTGAAATTCCTCTACGTGCTTCATAAAGCGTTCTTCATGGCTTTTAAGCTCGCTAAAGCCCGCGCTGCTAGAGTAGTTTGGCGGCTTCTGCCGTCTAAAACAACTCGCTATTTTTAGAATGAGTTACATTAGGATCATTCCTGATTTCACTCTATATGTACCCGGAATTTTCCAAGTTTTAAGACCTTCTTCCTCCCTTCTTATTTATTGTTTCACGTGTTTGAAGTTCAACATTAGAACGCAGCTGTTCGCGTTTTCCCCGTTTTTTTTTCACAGGAAACGGCTTTTATCTTGTATTTATTAAACGCTAGATGTTGTCTTATATTGTCGGTTTACCGGTTTGAAAATTTAACAACTCTTGGAAATTTTGAGTTCTTTTTTTTACTTGTTACTATGTAGTGCATTAAAGACCTTAATTATTTTTGACAGGTTTTATACATATACAACCATAATATACATTGTGTCCCAATATTAGATAGATATAATCATTAGATACGTTTTTGAGCATCTGAAATGGAATTATAAGGATATCGTTAGGGTTCTCGCAACTCATAGCAATGTGCACAGTTTCTCGGTTTATTTTATACGTTTGGCAACGTTTTTACTGTTCGGTTCTGTGTTCTGTGTATGGAAATCTCGATCCGACTAAAACGGCCTACACACGTAACGATTTATCGTACTGCAAGCAGTACGGAGCTTCCGTAAAATATCGTATCAGCGGGTCGTGTCTGGGGTGGGGTTTGAACGCAAGTCTGAACGTGTGGAGTGTATTCCCTGCCGCAGCGCGCAGTTACGATATAATTTTTTATTTATTTTTGGTTTAATCATTATTATGGATTTAAAAAATAAGACGTTCTGGGAAGACTTTATTGATTTATATAGAGAAAATATATGCCTATGGGATGTGAAATCAAAAGATTATGCAAATAAAATGAGAAGAAATTCCAGTTATGAAATTATTTTTTTTTGAATATTTCTTTCTCTCCATCAACCACTTTTTACACCATTTTCGCTTTTTGATTTCTTTTTGTTCATCATCTTCATCTATCAGCAATACCGCAGCTACAAGCACGGCAGCTTTCTTCTTTGAAATTCTTGACATAACGGTAGTCCTTCTCGACGAAAAGTGAATAATCTGAACTGCGGCAGTACAATGTGTTGCATCGTGTGTACAAAAAATGGCTGTACTGCAAGCCGTACGATTTTCTTTACGATCTGCAGTTCAATGCGCAGTACGATAAATCGTTACGTGTGTAGGCCGTTTAACCTTTGCCAGCCCTTGGTATGGCCAATACTGCTGTTTGGAGCTGAAATATGATTGCTGAAGGCGAAATCCCTTAAATCATCTTGAGACCTTCGAAATCTGGATATTAAAAAGAATACTGGAAATTTCCTGGGTAGGCCACTACGCAGGTCCTAGGTACATCCTCCTAAAAACAATACTTATGGTAAAGATTGGAAAAAAGACGACCAGGCTGAAAACAACATTCATGGCTTTGCAATATTCATGAATGGTGTAACATTGCAGATGCTGCCACGATATTCAGAAGAGCTGAGGAGGGTACAGTTTATATCGCGCCTAGTGAACATACATGAACGCCAAAAGCTACTGTAAGCGGACGGCGCCAGATGAAAAAGAAGTACTAACTACTAACTTGTTACTTTTTGTAATTAAAAGAATACTTTTAGGTCTGCGGAAATACGTGAAAATGGTTATTTGTAGTTTACTGTTTTGTTTTTATTATTTGTAGTTTTGTTGTTTGTACAACAATTTTCTTGCGGGCCGATAGATTACAAAGTCTGACGTTTAGATGACTAAAATGTTTGTTCCTAAATTGTAGCTTTAAATGATTCATGCTTGTATTTCCTTAAATGGAACTGGATTGGAAGATATTATTATTTAATTTGATACGCCTCAATTAACAATAGCAAAAAAAGTTGTTAACGGTAAAAAATAGAATTGACTAGTAGTAGTAGTTAAAATTACTGGTTTTAAATTAATTTCTAGCATTCGACTTGAACCAGATCTAAGTGTCGTAGACTTATTTGTCGGCGTATAGCCGCCTACTACTACTGTTCAGAAGACCTTGGATTGTAAACCTGAAAATTATAATTTGATAACCTAGTTACCTAAAAACCGCAATAGCTAAGCAAAATGTACGCTTGCCAATTTTATGATTAATCAAAGAAGTCTGTTACATAATGTAAGGATAATGTGTATTAGTTTTGGGTGTTACGTCTATAACTAATACCGTCTTAAAAACTAAAGCCACGAGTTTAAAAATACCAATTTGTTTTCATCGTTTTATGAATTTCTTAGATAAATTTATGTTTTATGGATATAATATTATCAGAGAGAGAGTAATTGATCTGCAGTTCGGATGGACGTCATATTTCGTTTTAGCAATACCAGCATTTTTCGCCACATTCCAAATTTATCTTATCAGGTGTTTATTTATAAAATGGACACAATAATTTTTGAAGAGACATAAATAAAGAAATCAACATAAAAATTGACCATACTTAGTAGTTAATTTGCTTAAGGTGAAAACTGTTGATATTCTGATTTACATTTTTATTAAATATGCCACGCGGAAAATATTTGTCTGAGGATCTTCGCAAAAAAATAATCAACGCACATCGGAATTGTGTATGGCAAATGGACACAAGCACAATGTTTAATTTGCATAAGTCTGCCATTAGCAAAAGGATTTCCAATTTCATAACTCGTAATTCCTTAAAGACTATCAAAAAAAGTGGTCGGCCAAGGAACATAACGAAAAAAATTGAAATGATAATTAAAAAAATCGCCTTAACTAATCCGCATAAATCGGCAAATCAAATTTTGAGTGAACTACCTGGTGTCAATATAAGCTCTAAGACCATCCAAAGAAGGCTAAGGGAAGCAGGATTATTTAGCAGAAGAGCAGCCAAAAAAAAACACTCATCAGTAAGGAGAACCAGAAGGCCCGACTTACCTTTGCAAAAAAATATTTGCACTGGTCGACGAATGACTGGAAAAAGGTCCTGTTTTCAGATAAAAGCAAATTCAATATATTTGGATCTGATGGCATATTGTGGATACATCGCCTAGAAGGGAAAATATTTGATCCAAAGTATACCAAGGCCACTGTAAAGCATGTGCAGGCCGTTTGGATCCGCATGCCATGGTGGATCTTGCATGCTTCTGGGGCTATGGCATGGGACCACTGCATATAATAGAAGGAACAATGGATAGATTTATGTCTTTGGCCATCTTAAAGAAAGTGATGATTCCGTTTGCTGATGATAATTTGCCTTTAACCTGGATATTTCAGCAAGATAATGATCCACAGCATAAATCGAAAGTCTTACAGAATGCTTTTTGTCTGAACAAATTAGGGTTATGGACTTTCCTGCTCAAAGTCCAGACCTTAACCCCATTGAATACCTGTGGGAAGAGCTAGATCGTCGGGTAAGACGAAGTCACATTAGCAATAAGAAAGATTTGAAAAGAATTTTGAAAGAGGCCTGGAATTCCATTGAACCAGATAGCATAAGAAAACTATTGGACTCCATGCCAAAGCGATGTCGTGAAGTTATAGCTAACTAATCACGGTTACTCTACTCATTATTAATTTTATTAGGTTAGCAACAACTATGTACTTGTAATTTTTATATTAATTTTTAGTTTCTCTATTTTTGTCCCTATTAGTTTTTTATTTAACTGAATAAAATCTTAAGTTTTCGTGAGACATGTGATTAATTCATTTAAATAAGCACTATTTAAGTATCTTTAATTTTAACAATGCATAAATGGCCCCAGTCCCTGCGTTAACAAAAAAGACACAATTTTAAAGTTTCCCTACTTTTGTCCGATAGTGTATATGTGACGTCATAGTCAAGCTCGGATGAAACCATAGCCAATAGCCAACAAGAAAACTGTGTTTTATATTTTTACGTCCAATTGTTTTATATTTCTACATCTGTCAACTTATTTGAATAATTCTGTCAACTTATTTGCTAATACCTCATTCAATAAAAAAATATTGACAGTATTCCATAACCACTATGAAATGGGTTAAAATATTATGTAGTTCTTATTCCAAGTTTGTAGTTATTATTACTAGTCTACAAGGCATACTACATATTTTGATAATGATATAAATAAATAAGTCTTAAATAATGCTTTTATAAAAAATATTAACATTGGAGTTTGTGATACATATTTTTAGGAATTAATAAACACCTGTATTTAAGTGTAATGTTATTTAAGTTTTTATTCTAATTAAACTTTTCGGGTCAATAACCGATGGTTATCAATGAGGCATGTATGAATGAGAGTGTTTTATTTTGATAGTAATGCAATTTTTAGTACGATAATGCGATAATATTAGTTAGATCTATTAGTATCTTTATATGAAATTATTTTTAAATTTGGTGCCAATGTGTTTTTGATTGTACCTATGAGTAAATTTACTTTTTTTGATTAAAAATTAAATTTTGTATAATATGTTGAAATTACATTTTTTTGTTATCCATAAAGAAAACTGTTGAAGAAAAAATAACAGCTTCCCTGTGGCTTGAAACACACTACCAAAAATAGGTACGTATTTGTGACGTACGTACGTGTGTGTAGTAGATATACTTACCTATAGTTGTGAAAGGTAAACATATTTTTAAAAAGTTACTTGAGATATTTGTTTGCATTTTGTTTGTTTAAAAATTTTATTTATGCGTCAAATTAGAGGAACTATGTTATGTACAACTATTATGTTCGAAGTCATAATTATGTATGATTAGCGCATTTAATATTTGTAAAGGGCGTGCTTGTTCACATATTTAGAATAACCTTAGTTTTTTCAGTGATTAATATTATTATTAACATTTTGAGTAAAATGCATTCTTCATAAAAGTTTTTGTTATAAAATGGTTAATCCCGTTCATACTTTTCCAAATTTCCATACGTCCTTAGTGCGTGGCCCCACATGAGGCGTACGACCTAGCGAAGCGTAGAGCGGGGAGGACCGCGAAGCGTTTAAATTATAGGGTACGAACATAGTGGAGGCAGGCTTCTGCTTACCGGCAACCAGCGCCGTCTCATGGTACCTATTCTTGATCACTCGCATCTTCAAATATCGTTCACATCTCACATCTCGCATCTCCGAAAAAGCCATAAAACAATACACGTGATGCCTAACTTTGCGTATAGGTATGCATCACGTGTATTGTTATATGGCTTTTTCGGAGATGCGAGCAGGGTTTGCAAAAGTGATATTTTTTTATTTTCGTTTTTTATCTTAACTGAATACAAATCTATAAATACTAAATGTAAGCACGTTTATTAGCTTTTTTAAGTCGTAAGTTGACTATCAAATAAATAATATATTTCAATTATAAGTATGAATTATCTTGAGTGTATTCTGAATATTTCTAAGATTATAAAATAGTGGAATTGTTTGTAGTGCTTTTTTTGCAAATTGTTTATAATAACTGTCATGATGGATACAGAGCCAGCTGGCAAGTCTTGCAAAGCAATGTTTTATGCCATATTTTTATTTTGAAACGTTTCCTTCTATTCTATTTCGTTATAATGTTTTATATTTAAAAAATCAGAGGCATTTTTATAAGGTGTAAGACTATTCGGCAATATTCCGTATGGAAATTAATATCCTTTCAATGCTTAAAGTCTCCAGCTTTGGAATATGTACAAAAATCTTGCCAATATTTGCCACTGCCAAAAAAACATTGATTTAAATAGATTCTTAAAGGAAATAGTCTTTACCCTATAACACCCATCCTCGCTCAAATATCGTCTATAATATACAAATTACTTTCTTGTTCTAGCATCCTCATCCAATTGCTTGGTTTTGCACAGAATGGCCCTATTTGATCGGTGGAAAGGGTTTCAGAGCAGAGGGAAAAATATTGTGTAGGAAAAACAAAATGGGTTTCCATATTAGCACCCTCTCCTCTAATAATTAATATTACTAGCGAAAAAGCAAAAAAAAATCATAAAACATAATTTTGGCCACCTTTTAGTGCTTAATATCCTCTGCGCGCCGTCGGCGCGTGCAAAAGCAGAAATAAATAAATTTTCGTTCCTGTAAAAGCGAGAACGCTGATGAACGCTGGTTGACGGCGCCTACCTGCTTTCACTGTGAACTAGCCGATTTGATAACACGCTTTAATTTTTCAAGGTTATAAGCGCGAGGCGGCGCGGCGTTACTAGTTACTATGTACCCATATACAGGGTGTCTCAGAAATAAGTGCAAGTATTTTAACTTAACTGGTAGTATAGTTCAACCCCAGAAACACGCCTGTGAGGTTTTTTTCGCGATTTTTTTTTTTAAAAATCAGAATTTTGTGAAAAAAAATTTGGATTTTTTTTTAGTTTTTATCTTAAAAAAAAATAATTTCTTGTTAATATGTCAACATGTGGTTCTCAAAATTTCAGCAAAAAATCATTTTTTTTTGAAATTTTCAAAGTAAAACAACTCCGTTATTTTGGACTTATTTGAAAAACGATAAAAAGAAAATATGTTTCTTTTATCGAGATCTACCACCCCTTAAGATACTTGCACTTATTTCTGGGACACCCTGTTATACGCAAAGTTGCGAACGATGTCAAGAATAGGTACCCAGATCCTCGCCGACTACCGGTAAGCGGCAAACCTGCTTGCACTGTGTTCGCACACATAGACTTAAAATAAAATTTAGACTACACTATTTACATCTAAACGCGGTCAAACAATCATTTTTGTACACATGTTTACTTCTGGGTACAGTTGACCGCAGTCGATCGAGTCTGCCTCCTCTAGCCTATGTTGTCACGTCTTTAATATTATCAATATTTTTTTCTTATTATACACATACAGGGTGTCCCAAAAATAAGTGTAAGTATTTTAACTGGTAGAAGGCTGGTAGTATAGTTCAACCCCAGAAACTCGCCTATGAGGTTTTTTTCGCGAAAAAAAAATAGAAAATTCGAAATTTTTTAAAAAATTATTTGCTATTTAAAAAAAAATATGAAAATATAGTTCTTTCTTATAATATAATCTTTTCCCGAAACTGCTGTCTTAAAAAATCAAAACGCTTATCTATGGTAATATCATTTTTAGGTTTTTATCCGTTCAAAGATGGTTATTATTAATTTTGATCAACGTGTATGTTTTACTGAGAGCATCCTGCAAGTAATTGAGGCTGCTCTCAGAAGCAGAGACAGATCTCCGACAAGATGGTCAGATGACTTAAAGAGATTAAACACAAGACTAAAACTATCCAAAAAAAATCCTTATGGGTTTTTCGCCACTGCACTGTAAGAAAAATCTACAAAATAAAATAGTTATTTTTTGTAATATGGCAACATGTGAAATCATTTTTACTAAAACTACAATTAAACATACTTAATTAAATCACAGCAGCAACACAATAAAGGCTACTTATGGATTTCGACTACTTTTTTAATTATTCTCAATAATCACCCGCCTTCATGATTTATTGATAATAATTAAACAAATGCCTGTTTTCGCCTTGACCACTCTTATACCGGGTGCGTCTCAAAAGTGGCTCACCCCTATAACTTTTTTATTTTTTCAGATAAAAAACGAGATTTGGATTGGTATGTTAGTATATGACATAAATTATGATTGATAGACGTATTCAGTTGTTTTCTGTCACTTCCTGTTTCACCGGAAATTACTACAAGTTTTGATTTTTAAATGGTACTCTCGGTGTTTTGTTGCTTTATTCGATAGAAAATGACACGCTGAATAGAATGACATATCATATGTCAACTTTTGACATTTTCGAATATGGTTTATTTGCAATTGCAACATGCGATTCATAACGAGAATTTGATTCGAAATACCAAGTGTGTGGTACCAAATTATTCGTAAAAAATGCCTTTTCCAAATATGCTAATGAGCCACCCTCGTTCCATCTGAAAAAATTAAGATATGCTAAAAATGCGATTTGGGCATCTTTTAACAGGACAAGAAACGAATAATATTAGACGATCAAAATTATTTTTTGCAATGGCACTCTAGATTGAAATTTAAAACTCAATTTTGTTTTAAGCAGAAGACCCGGATACGGCGGCTGAATCTCTCGGGGTCCCGCTCCCGCATCTGGTTACGCCCAGAGGCACAATATAAAAACCGGTGATAACCAGGATTTTACTCCCTCAAACCCAATCTGCCTGCTCTATTCTCATTACAATCTCTTCAGCAGGTTTCTCAGATATAGACGGATTTCTACTGAGTGCATCTACGTGTTTCATTCGATCGCCGGGTCTATACTGAACTGTAAATGTATACTCTAAGAGTTGTAACCACCATCGCGCAATTCGCGGTATTAATTGTTTCTTATTGCTACTGGCTTTCAATGCATTGCAATCAGTGACTACCACAAAATCACGGCCCACTAAATATGCTCTATACTTTTTAAGAGTCTCTACTACAGCTAGCGTTTCTAATTCATAAGAGTGATATTTTGCCTCTGTCGGGCTTGTCTTTCTACTAAAATATGCTACTGGGTGTAATTTGTCGTCATTTTGTCTTTGTAGCAGTATACCTCTAAGTCCTATAGCGCTTGCATCTGTATGTACCTCGGTATATGCTTCTTGATTAAAAATACGTAATATAGGGCGCTCTACGAGCATTCTCTTTAACCTTTTAAATGCGTTATTCTCTTTTTCACCCCAAACCCACTCTTTATTCTTTTTCGTTAGCTCTGTAAGCGGTTTCGCAATAATAGAATAATTTTTAACAAAGTGTCTAAAATATCCAGTTAAACCTAAAAATTGGCGAATGTTATGAACACTTTTGGGAGTAGGAAATTCTTCGACTGCTCTCGTTTTAGCCTTCCCGGTTTTTACTGTACTGTTACTTATTTCAAAACCTAAATATTCTACGGATGTCATTAAAAATTTGCATTTTTCGGGATTAAGAGTCAAGCCTTCTCTCTCTAGTAAAATTAAAACTTGTTCTAAATTATTTAGAGCTTGCTCACATGTTTTAGAATATATTAAAATGTCATCTAGATAGATCGCAGCTATATCTCGTGCTGGTCTTAGAATTTTATTCATTAAGCGCTGAAAAGCACTAGGTGCGTTTGTTAAGCCAAAGGGAAGTCTGTTATATTCACATTGAGATTCGGATGTTACGAAAGTAGTGTATTTCCTAGAATTTTCCTTTATAGGTATCTGATGATAACCTGATCTTAAATCTAATGTGGTATAATAAACACTACCTTGTAATTTATCAAGTTGATCATCAATTCTAGGTAGTGGGTACCTATCTTTTACAGTTAAGTGGTTTAATTTCCTATAATCTATGCACATTCGGTTTTCACCATTCTTTTCTTTACTAATAACACTGGCGATGAATAGGGTGAGCTCGATTCACGAATGATATTATTTTTAAGTAAATCAGCAACGATTACACTTATTCCTGTTGTTCGCTTTTAGACATGTGGTATGGTCTATAAACGAACGGGGTATCTTGTTGTAATTCAATAGATATTTCCGCAGATCTTGCACCCTAGTTCGTCAGTGGTCTTAGCAAAACACCCTCTATATCTATTTAATAATTCTAGTAATCTATTTTTATTCTGATCTTGACCGTGACCTATAGTGATGTCATCAAAGGTCAACGGTGACAGATTCATAATATCTACACGCTGTACTGTAGCTTTAGAATCATTTACCTCTTTTATGCACGGCCAGCCTCTAGCAATAGGTCTCTTTTTGCTTATCTCTACGCTACGATTAGACAAATTTATAACAGGAATAACCGTGGATTGATCACTACTAAATCTTAGTATAGTATGCGGTATACAATATTCTTGCCCTTCGTTCATACGGATACTAGCCTCTATGTATAGATCTCCGACAAAGTCAGTGCTAACAGGAATATGCGCCCAAAACCCTGGTGGAATTTCGATGTTAGATTTGGGCCATATTTTAATTTTCTGTGAACTTTCGCCGAACTGTTCAATATCGGGTAATTTTGAAAATAATTTTAAAGTTTCGGCATCTTTAAAAATAGCAATTTTTTTTATAATATAAAAACCAAAGGTCTTTGCATTTAATTTTATATTATCTATAAAAAAGCATAAAGTTCGATTATTTACAGTTACCTCTTTATAGCATTTTTTTTTGCCTGATATTTACGTGTTTTTGGGTCAGTACCTGCGTAAAGCCCTTTTTCCTAACACAGAAACTAGTCGCCAGATGTTTTACGCCCTCGATTATTATCGGTCTTTGTTTGGATGATCACGTCTTAAGTGACCGTACTTTTTACCATTATACAGTAGCTTTGGTTTACCTTTTGGTCTATTAAATTTATTGAATATTAAATTTATTATCTTTTTTTTTGTGTCAAGCTTGATCGCATACTCGAATGTTTTACATAACTTTCATCTACCTCTTTCGTTTTATAGCTGTGCGCATAATAAAATGAACTGAACACTATCCGCGGATTTTTTTTTGAGAAGTTTTAGATTTGTTAACATGAGTCTGAATGAGTCTGAATCTTGAATCTGAATTAGTTTGAATCCCACTTCTGAAATTTAGCTGTAAGATTTTTTTTTGTTTACTTTCTTTATAAAATAATAAACAATTTAAACAACTAACAAAACCATAACTCGTGACAGAATAATTAAAATGTTTTAAAGTATTATATTGTCAGGAAAACAAATATATAATAAATCACAGACTCACCAAATAATCCCTGAAGCATTGACCCTGAGCGGAGGCGTACTTTAATACCTGTCACAATTAAAAGTAAGGATAAGTGTCCAGTTCATAATTCCTACCTACTTAACTGCTATATGCCGATATTGTTTTGCCCTAACTACCTATTATTTATTTTCTATTTATCTTACTAGATGGACTAATTTATCTCTGTCTCTCTCAATACAAGATTTACAAACATATCTATGCAAATGCACTACTTGGCCTTCCGCCCACGCACCCCCTGATGGCGCGGACTCCAGAGTAATCAGCCGCACGGACAACAGAATAAACACAACATATCGATACCGAGATTCGAGGACCCTGGGGGCCTGTTCCCCCCGCTGAAGACCCGGAGGTACCGTCCCAGACATAATAGTAATGTCCGTTGACACACGGCGTACGGAATCCCAGATCCCTGCCGTGTGCGACGTTGCGACATTACGAGGATTCGCGTCCCTGCTACTATGACATTACGGGATCCCAGATCCTGCCAAGCAACATTAACGGGCCTATCCTTGCGCTTCCTCAAGCTAAGCAGTACTAACTCTACTGAGAACAGAAATTCACTAATCCACCTAAAGCTTACGTGGCTATCATATTAACTAATTAGGTACTTTATAAAAGAACTATCCAATCTCTCTCTCTCTCTTGATTACAAATTTACTTATCTCATCAAATACTAACGTACTGTCTTGCCCCCGTCCACGCCCCCCCGTGGCACGGTCTAGACGAACCAGAAGACCCGGATACAGCGGCTGAATCTCTCGGGGTCCCGCTCCCGCATCTGGTTACGCCCAGAGGCACAATATAAAAACCGGTGATAACCAGGATTTTACTCCCTACACCGTTGCGACATTACGAGGAATCGCGTCCCTGCTACTATGACATTACGGGATCCCAGATCCTGCCAAGCAACATTAACGGGCCTATCCTTGCGCTCCTCCTGACTAGACAGCACCGACTCTACAGAGTAAAGAGATTCAATAGCCTATCTAAACAAAGCTCACGTAGCTGCCGCATCGGTATACCGCCGCATTATTTAATTACTAACCCTATCTAACTTTCATATTCTATATTTTGACCTAGCATGTATACGGCGCAGTTATTTAATGTAATATTTAATAATATGTGTACGCAAATGATATCTAACAAAACGTATCAATATATTTATCAAAATATTCATGATCTAATTAATTAATAAACTACGACACTTAGTGAGATGTACTCACCCTGCTTTCTGTTTATATCACTGCACTAACTAACTAATTAACTTTACTTTAACTGACACACTATTCACGCCACCGCACTCAAAACTATACTGTGCGTCGGAATTTGTGTATTTTTCTGCATTAGGTAATATTCTCAGACTTTCTTTTTCGAAACAGAATTGTTTCGACCAATCATCGTTCGATTTTGAACGCTTTTCTAGGAATACTTTTACCCCTAAATCGGAGCGCAGGACGCCCATAAAAATCAGATATGGCGTGACATGCTTGAGACGCAGAAATACTTAGCAGGCACAAACTCTTAATATGTGTCGTTTTAAAACCTATGTTAAAAGAAATATTATTGGGAAAATAAACTCACGTTATAGCTGCACTCGGGTTTTCAAACGACTGTCACCAAAAAAACTTTTTTTTCACTTTTAATAATGAATTATAGTTCATTTTAACCAAAAGAAGAATCTTAAATTAATGGCTTTATAGGAAACTCGCTATATTATCCAACACGGAACCTAGGTAAACAGAATGCTCGAATTATGGTTTCCTTTTCAACTACACGAGCGCAATTAATTTTTCAACCGATAAGTGAATGGGATATTCCTGTTTCAAAAGGGAAACAATTAACCTATTGTGGTCGTTTAGTCATTAGGAATATCCATGTGACTAATTAGCAAGCAAAAACTACAATACACGCTTTAATGTAATAAAAATAATACAGGGTGATCTGGTGTTACAAATAAAACTCCATATATGAAGTTTTTCGTTTGAGATTTTTACTTCAATATGTTTTATAATACGCGGCAATGGTAACGGTAATGGTAACTCATATTTTGAAAATATTTTTATAGATAAACAGGGTGAAATTTATTTTAAACTAAACCTTTTTTTTTGAAAAAAAAATTTTGTAATTATATTATTATACTATTGTATACTACCATACGATCGAAAAAAAAGGTGTCAAAGACGGCTAGTGAATGACAACCGACGGTAATTTTGGCGAGGTCAAGCCCTAGACGTCATTTACTTAGCCTGTTAATTTTTTAATGGCGCTTACTGCTGGTGATTACTGCTGGAGTCTCGTTTTCGAGAGTCTCGTATGGTCTCGTTTCGTTTTCGAGACGATACTCGGACAATACGAGACAAGACTTTTATTGGTCTCGTCTCGTGTCTCGTACGAGAGTCTCGCAGGTGAACACTTGAAAAACCTTTACTTAAAAACCAACTTTTAAGTTCCGAAGTGCGTTTAAAGTAACTGGTAATTCTCGGCAACTGACACCTGTGTTGGATGTACCTACACGCTCGAATTCCAGTGATGATATGTTGCAAATAGCTCTTAAAGATAGACATGGACTCGGTGTATTATGTAAAAATGTTGATTTAAAACCATATACTCTTAGAGATGAAGAATGGATACTGCTAGAAGAAGTGCACAAATTATTAATCAACTTTCAAATACTTTCCAAAAAACTCGGAGGAGAGAAGTACGTCACCTTACCTATGTTGGTTGTATGTATCAATATACTAATAGATAATCTTGAGAGCAAAATATTTGAATGGGACAGAAAAACAAAATCGAACCCCTGTCGAAGAGCAGCTTATTGTTGCTTTTCAGGCTGCGAGAGACAAAATACTAAAGCATTATCGTAAAACGAACTGGATTTATGCTGCAGTTTTAATTCTCGATCCACGTCATAAGTTAGAAACGTTTGATTGTTTGATATGACAAAATGGGGCCAAGAATTAAAAGATAATTAGATTCACAAATTTCAACATATTTGTAAAGTCTATTTTCATCAATTAGAGGGACAACGTCCGACAGAAACAGCGGTGGCGCAACAACGACGAGAAAATCCTGGACCTGAAAAGTCGGACTTTGTAATTGATTTTGATGCCTTGTACGCAATAAATCCTATCCCTACCGAAGGAGAATGGATGCAGGAGCTTCAAAAATACTATTCAATTCCCCGGTGTAATAAAGACACAGATATATTACAATGGTGGAGAACTCATGGTTCTGAACTTCCCATTTTAAGTTTGATGGCACGAGATCTCTTGAGTATACCAGCTACCTCATTCCCGGCGGAAAGGTTATTCTCTCGTGCTGCGTTAACCATTAGAAAATACAGAAATCGACTTAATAATGAATCTGCACGATGTTTGTTACGCCTAAATCACTGGGCGAAAAACTAAAACATTTGCGACCGAGAAAGCTGTTGTTAGTACCTATAGTATTGTTTTTACTTGTTTTCAAAATTAATGTTAAGTTTTTGGTTTTTCTTTTGTGTTTACGTATTACTATGACATATATGATTTTTTTTCAAAATTAATGTTAAGTTTTTGGTTTTTGTTTTTTGTTTACGTATTACTATGAAATATATGAGTTATTTTTCAACATTTGTAATTTTTTCATCCTACTTTTATATTATAGCCGACTATAGCTCATACAAAACAACTTTGGGAACACGACTTGAGATCAATCTTTTTTTACACTCTGAATGTTTAAATGCTAGTTGTAGCCTAAAGGTGCGTATTCACTATCCGAACGAACGAACGAATGTTCATTCGTTCGTTCGGTAGTAGTATGGACGGAACCGGATTTTAGAACCAAACGAAAACACCTTAACCCATTCGTTTGCGAACGCCTTTGATGTACCGACTCGAAACGGATGGCCGAGCGAACGAACAAACGAACGACCGCATGCGTTCGGTCCACCGCCCAAATATACCGAATTCCATTCGTTCGATCGCTCGTTCGTTCGTTCGTTCGGATAATGAATACGCACCTTAATAAATATCGATTAGTTAATAAAAAATAAAGAAGAAAAATTAGATAAATTACAAAAATATTCCGGTTTCTTTACAAATGTCACGTGATCCCAAGGTTGTTTTGTACAAACTATAAATACATATTCCGTACTGAACTGGAACAAGGATTATGCATGACGAAATTTCGATACTTAGACGAGACTCTCGTACGAGACGCGAGACGAGACGAGACTGGAGGTTCCGAGACGAGACTCGATACGAGACTTCTTATTTTATCGGCGAAACGAGACAAGACTTTATAAAAGTCTCGTCTCGTTGGTCTCGTGGGAATCACTATTTACTGCCAGTTTACCTTAAGAAGGTTGTAAGTTATTTTTATATCGAGTAAAAATAACTTTTAAATGGTGTAGTTTAAAATTCGAGAAAAATATTTTTTTTAATAGATTTGTGTGTCCGGTAATGTTCTACCCTTTTTAATATTTCTTTAATTAGTGTTAATTTTTTACAAGTTTTATGTCAATTTTTAGTAAATTGTCCTTCTAGTAAATTGTCCTGGACTGGTGAGCTTGTAGTCGGTAAGAGGAGGCACAGTGGTAACTCAAAAGGTACAAGGACATTTTCCACGAAAACTTAAAGGGGATTAACGTGCAGAATGAGTGGGAAGAAGCAGCTCACAATAGAACTCAATGGAGAAGAACTGTGAACTCAGTTAACAGCGACAACCAAAAAGTTAAGAGGCAACAAAGCAATCAGATTTTTGAATGTCCGGGGTGCGGTAGACAGATAACATCACGTACCGGGCTTTTCAGTCACAGAAAAGCTCATGAAAGAAAACTCATTGCGTGACCATCTTCTGATGCGTGTCAAATACTCGTCAGCGAGTAATGGCAGTATGTATATGAATATTTCTCTCTTAAAACCAGTCCTTATATGTTTAAAGGTACCAAGTTTAAAGGTACCTAGAAACATCCTAGATCAGGCCACTGGCATCAATTAGACCACATAATCGTTCGAAGGACGCATCTAAAAGATGTTACGATCACAAAATCCAGAATAGATGCCGAATGCGGCACTGATCACCGACTTTTAATTTCAAAAATGAAAATCCAGTTAAAACCCAAACATCCACACTGTAAAAAGCAAAACAATATGACCAGATTGAACGTACGGGGTCTAGAGAACAACAATACCGCCGACGCCCTCCGGGAAGCCATCAAAGAATCACTTCCACCGATAACTTCAATCTCAATCTTGGAAGCTGAACAAGGTTGGACACAATTAAGGGATGCGATTCATAAAACAGCGAAGCAGTACTGGGAAAGTCGAACAAAAAGAAACAACCAGACTGGTTTAACGAAAATCAACCGCATATACAGGTTTTGTTGGAACAAAAGCATAGAGCACACCAAGCAGTCACTGCAAATCCACATAATCCAAGACTGGTAGACAACTTTAAAGCAACCAACAACACACTTCGAAGAGAACTGCGCCAAGTAAAGGATAACTGGTGGTTAGAAAAAGCGAATCAGATTCAGGAGTACGCCACGCATCACGATTATCGTAAATTTTTTGAGACTGTAAAAGAAGTATACGGTCCAACCAAGAAGGTAAGCTGCCCAATCATGGCACAAAATGGCGAACTTCTAAAAGAGGAAGAACAAATCCGAAATCGCTGGAAAGAGCATTACAGCAATATCCTTAACCAAGAAAACAACCCCAATATGGAAGCACTAAACACAATACCTCAGTATAACAGCCTCGATGTATTAGACATCCCAATAACAGAACAGGAAATAGAGACCTCCATAAAACAGCTTAAAAACAACAAATCAGCTGGCTGTGACGCGATTCCGGTGGAAATCTATAAGTGTGCAAGTAAAGAACTTATTGGTCATCTTAAGGCTCTCTTCGATGTCGTATGGGAAAGCGGAGAGGTACCTCAGGACTTTCGCAACGCGAATATAGTGAATATATTTGAGAACAAAGGAAGTGCATCAGACTGCGGAAATTACCGGGGAATTTCACTATTGGCTATCGGCGGAAAAATTCTTGCAAAAATTATGTCAAACCGCCTGCACCCATACATAGAAAAAATCCTTCCAGAATCGCAAACCGGTTTTCGTACCAACCGTGGCACCGTCGATTCCATATTTTCCATCCGTCAACTACAGGAAAAAGTAAAAGAGCAGCAGTCTAAACTTTATGTTGCATTCATCGATCTAACAAAAGCCTTCGACTCTGTGAACAGAGATGCGCTTTGGGCAATTATGAAAAAGTTCGGAGTACCCAACAAATTTCTTACTGTGTGTAAAAGTCACAACAACAAGTCCAGAGTGTCACATCATGGATCACTGAGCGATCCATTCCTAACAAATACAGGAGTTAGGCAGGGATGTGTCTTAGCGCCTCTCCTATTCAACATATTCATGGCAGCGCTCTCCATTATAGTGGACAGCAAACTGCAGGAGAGAGGATTGGGCATTAGATACAGATACGACGGCGGTCTGTTCAACATAAAAAGACTCAGGGCAAAAACACGTACAAAATTCATCACAGAACTCCAATACGCTGACGACTGTGCTCTAGTTGGAAACACGGTACAACAATTACAAGAAATGTTGAACACATTTACCTGGGCATACGAGGCGTTGGGCCTTAAGCTAAACAACGACAAAACCAAAATCATGTGCACTCCCCCGGAAGATCACAACAATGCTATAAAAATCGGAGAAGAACTATTGGAATATGTAGCGGAATTCAATTACCTTGGTAGTTCGATTTCGGAAAAGGCCAATATTGACTCTGAAATTCAGCACAGGATTAGTAGCGCTTCAAGGGCATTCTGGAAATTAAAAGACAGGGTTTTCTACAATCATAAGTTGAGTACCAAAACAAAACTTGCAGTGTACCGAGCAATTATAATCCCCACCATGTTATATGGGAGTGAAACCTGGGTGCCGTATCGCCGACACATAAACGCATTAAGCAAGTTGCAACAGAGACACCTTAGACAACTCTTAAGAATCCGGTGGTTCCATCATGTCTCAAACGTATCGGTCCTTAAAAAAGCTAACTGCGAGAGTATTGGAGTCATGGTTACAAAATCCCGCTTAAGATGGGCTGGTCACGTAATATCTGACAAACGAATCTAAAACAGCGGAAGGAATTCGGACAAAAAAAGTCGATGTTAATTATAGAAAAGCAAAGTTGCTCGATATTACCTATAAATTGAATATATTTTAGTTCATTTCAGCATACATAATTATATATATGCTAATATGTTGACGTAGTTCTTATTGTAATAATGTATATTTATCTAATTTACAGTTTTCGTTCATTCTGCCTATTATAAAAGGTAAAGTATTTCCTTAAGATAGTGTCCGCTTAGGGTAAGCTGGCAACGCTGACAAAATTCATCATGGCATCCCGGATTCAACCAGTCTGATTGGTCGAGATTCTCGCACGTCTTGCCGCCATTACCCCCAACTTTATGGCCCTCTCTAGGAATAGTAGAAACAGTCATTGCTATTGAAAAATCCAGTGGCGGGGTTATTGTATTGTGTTTTATATCTTTAACTTGATTTGTGTTTATTGTAATTAGTACACGCGTTTTAACAAATATTACTATATTTGGCAAATGACTAAACAAAATGTAGGTACATTTAAAGTAAAATAATATTATAAACTTTACTGGAAAATATTATAAAAATTCCTGATATATTTTTATGAAACACCGCACGCTCGTGGATATTTTATGAATGAAATCGGTCATAATTTTAGAAAATTGCGATCCCCTCACCGTTGCCCCGTTGTTTCAGATCCGTTTGTCAGACTGTATGCAGAATGCAAGAAAATCGCATACCAAAATCTCTGTTTTACGGTGAGCTTGTAGACGGTAAGAGGAGGCCGGGTGGACAACTGAAAAGGTACAAGGACATTTTCCACGAAAACTTAAAGGGGATTATCATGCAGAATGAGTGGGAAACAGCAGCTCACAATAGAACTCAATGGAGAAGAGTTGTAAGCTCAGTTAACAGCGACAACCAAAAAGTAAAGAGGCAACAAAGCAATGAGATTTTTGAATGTTCGGAGTGCGGTAGGCAGATAACATCACGTATCGGGCTTTTCAGTCACAGAAAAGCTCATGAAAGAAAACGCCTTGCGTGACCATCTTCTTTATGTGTGTCGAATACTCGTCAGCGAGTAACGGCTGTATGTATGTATGTATGTATGTATATGTATATGAATATTTCTCTCTTAAAACCAGTCCTTATATAAAAGGGGGGAATATAAAGAAAAGTATGCTTTAGAATATGGTCTTTCTCCATAATCCTATTAAAATGGAAAATCGGCCAACTGGAAGGAAATTCGCTAAAAGCATTGTATGTTTTGCACTCGGTTTTACATCGTATGGGCGGAAAGTGCATCTATTCTGTTCGCTCAAATAGAACGAGGGGTTTCACACAAGCATAAACCACTTTACTTCGGGTTTACGAAGAATACCCAATTGAATTTTTATCGTCGTTTGCAGCTTTTCGAGAAACTGAATTTACTCAATCTCAATATACATGGTGGTGCATTGGAACACTGGACATAGGATATTTCATGTTAATTTTGAAAAGCTCAAATATTATCTCCCCAGTTGATTTTATGCAAATGTTGAATTGTCATTTAAAACTTATTTGTAAAACTCTACGTTCAAATTAGTAAAATTTATAATACGGGACAGAGAAAGCTACAATTAAAATACCATCAGCAAAAATGTGATTGTGTCATTGTCAAATTCGATGTCACATTTTGTTTACAAAAATTTGAAGGTACCAGAGTAATTTTGTGTAAAATAATTATAAATTTCGCAACTTCTGTACAAGTTACGACGCACTAATAGGAAAATGAAATTCCGCGGAAATGAGCTGTTGCCATTTTTTGAATACGGTTTAGAAGTAACGAAATGAGATATATAAAAAAATAATGTTATCTATATTGTAGACTTATTTTTAAGCACCGATACAAAAAAAAAATCCGCGGAAATGCGTTGTTTCACCACTATGCAGTGATCTTCTTCCCGACCTTTGACACGGATTAATAAATAATGTCTATTCTTATCAACTAAATATCGCTATGGTCAAACCAAATATAACCAAACCAAACCAAACCAAACCTAACCAAACCAAATATATATATATATATATATATATATATATATATATATATATATATATATATAGTCAAACCAAATATAACCAAACCAAACCAAACCAAACCTAACCAAACCAAATATATATATATATATATATATATATATATATATATATATATATATATATATATATATATATATATATATATATATATTCCCCATTCCCCAAACCAAACCAAAACCAAAGCAAACCAAACCTAACCAAACCAATTTATTTAAATCTAATTTTATCCAATAATTTATCATAAGGGGTGATATACTGAAAACCTTTAATATTTCGAAGTTTTCCATAGTATTCTCAACTTTTACATATTTCAGGATATTTAGAGTGAGGGTGGGGAATATATATATATATATATATATATATATATATATATATATATATATATATATATATATATATATATATATATATATATATATATATATATATATATATATATATATATATATATATATATATATATATATATATATATATATTATTCCCCACCCCTCACTCTAAAATCCCGAAAGTATGTTATATATATATATATATATATATATATATATATATATATATATATATATATATATATATATATATATATATATATATATATATATATTATTCCCCACCCCTCACTCTAAAATCCCGAAAGTATGTAAAAAAGTTGAGAATACTATGGAAAACTTCGAAATATTAAAGGTTTTCCAGTATATCACCCTTATGATAAATTATTGTGATAAAATTAGATTTAATTAAATTATTGTGATAAAAATATATTTTCGAATAAAAATTAGTTCACATCGTTATATTAAATGTTTTTACGTCATTCTTATAATGAAAAAACTATTAAAAACACCGTAAAGTTTTAAATTTTAGTTAATAATAGAAACATTAAAAATTCGAGTTTTCTCAAAAACAAAGAATTTCCGCGGCAAAAATCAAATTTTTTGCTAGTTTTCTTGTATCATCCTATAAAACTATTCTATGTATATTCTATGTAACTGATTTCGGCTAAACGAAAGTTGAGCCGGAAAATCCGTCGTCGGTGGAGTTGGAAAATATTTACACTAAATTTTATGTAGAGGGGGTTTTCACCTTTCCCTTACTTTCTTTTGATTTTGGTGGAAGTAAAATGTAAAAGCACTTAGCAAAACATAGTCACCTTTTCATGGATACCTTGTCTAATCTGGCGTACAAGGCATTTCCTCTTAGGCCTATCAAAAGTAAACAAGGTATACCCTGGTCTACTACAGGCTTGCGTATATCTGCAAAGAACATGCGCTCATTATCTCACCTTAAGAAATTCACGGACAGCGTCTTTTTTCATAATTACGTGAAACTTTATAGAAAGGTTTATCGTAAGACTATGAAAGCTGCCAAGGACATTTATTATAATGCGAGGCTAGCCAAAGCCGGTAATGTCGCTAAGGAGACTTGGGCTATTGTAAATGACTTAAGGAATAAGACTTCTTCGTCTGGCACACTCTTTAATTCACCTGAAGATTTAAACACTTACTTTGTTAATGTGGCTAAAAATTTAGTTAACACCATAACTCCTTCCCATGATTCACTTTCATATCTTCCTAAAGCAAATGAGAATTTACACAGTTTCTTCCTCACGCCCGTAGCATTAGATGAGCTCCGTAGTACAATTAATAGTATTAAAAACAATTCCTCATCTGGGACTGATGGGCTTACTCTCGAAATGTTCTTTGAACTTCCTAAATGTACATTAAACCATCTTACTACTTTAATTAACGTGTCATTCCAAAAAGGAGTTTTTCCAAACTGCCTTAAGACAGCAATAATTATTCCTCTGTATAAAGGAGGTGATAAAGATGAAGCTTCGAACTATCGGCCAATTGCACTCCTGCCCACATTATCTAAGATCATTGAAAGATTGGTTAAAAAAAGATTTCTATCTTTTCTCCTTAAATATAAAATACTTACTACCCATCAATTTGTATTTCTAAGTAACAGTTGCACAAATGATGCTATGTTCGACCTTTTTAATAATGTATACTCTAGCCTGAATAACCATCACTCTACAGCTACAATTTTCTGTGATTTCTCTAAGGCTTTCGATTGTGTAAATCATAATATCTTAATTAATAAATTGCAATACTACGGTTTCGGGGGAGTGCCGCTCGAATGGCTTAAGTCATATCTTGGCAACAGAAGGCAGCTTGTGAGGATTGATACGTCTATGTCTTCTTGTAAGCCTATAGAATGTGGTGTCCCTCAGGGTTCAGTACTTGACCCTATTTTGTTTCTGGTGTTTATCAACGACATTGCAAATCTGGACATTAGCGGTAAAATCTGCCTCTTTGCGGACGATACTAGTTTCACTTGGAGCGGCCCAGATGTTGCGGCGCTATATGATACTATATCCACGACTTACGCACCATTAAGTCTTGGTGCGATTCTAATCTCCTATGCCTCAACCTATCAAACACTAAAGTTTTGTCATATAAAAGTACTATAAACCTTTTGTACTTAATAACACTACTATTGACGTCGTGGACTCTGTGAAATTCTTAGGACTTCTTGTAGACAACTCGTTAAAATGGGACTCTCACATTGAAGCTCTATCAAAGAAACTAAGCGCTGCCTGTTTTGCGCTAAGATCAGTTTCTAAGGAACTTAACTTCTCAACCTCTAGAATAGCCTATTATGCCCTTTTTGAGTCACATCTTCGTTATGCCCTTCCATTCTGGGGTACTTGCTGCGCAACAAAATTTGATCGTGTTTTCATACTTCAAAAGAGAGCAGTTCGATATTTATTGGGACTGAACAGTAGAACTCACTGCCAGAATTTCTTTAAAAATTTGAAAATACTGACTCTTCCTTCTTTATTCATTTTTGAATCCGTTTGCTTAATCCGCAAGCACATATCTGCTATTCCCGAAAGGCCATCTCATAACTATCCACTTAGGAATGCAGAGCACGATCTTTATCTGCCAACCCCGAGCTCAGAACTAGTTAAGGGTTCAATACTGTACAATGCCAAAAAAATGTACAATCATCTGCCTTTGCATATCAAATCGCTTTCATTCTTTCCCGCATTTTGCAAGGCTCTAAAATCATACCTACTGGAGAGAGCCCTATACGCGGTAAACGACTTTTTTGCTGATGTTTGATTACGAACAATTTTGAATTTTAAAATTTTGATCATCTCACACACTGGTCAAAGGTCAAGTATTTAATATTCTATGACTTTAAAATTATATCTATTTACTGCGTACTGTTCTAAAATTGTCCATGTATATTCTTTTTGTAATTTTAAAGACTTAAATTTTTTTGAATTGTATTATTTGTATTGTGTATTTTTTGTTGTTTGTATTTTTTTGTGATTTTGTTGTTTGTGAGTGCTTTGTCGATGAAGCTGTTTTGGCTTTTTGCACAATAAAGCGTTGTTTGTTTGTTTGTTTGTTTTAGGTTATTCCAATTTGAATGAGATTTTTCTCATTCAAATTGGAATAACGGTTCTTAAAATATCTGAGAAAATGTGTTTATTTTTTTAAAGTTTGATGCCCTCTAATGGACAAACAAAGCACTTTTTTTATAAAGGCAAATTATTGTGTCCAATGAAGTTATTTCGATTCAAAAAATACGTAGTAGCTCTATGTCCACGTAATATTGGGACACCCTGTATATTCATCAAATAAAATGTGACACTTGTTATTGCAACGTTTAAATACTTTTAATAAATCGAAAAATAATCATAAATGTTATAAAACTATATAAATTTAGGAGCGTAAAGAATTAACTTTTATAACTCTAATTCTCTACGCTCCTGTGGAAGACATAAACCATGTCGAAATATAGAGCTATAGAATAAATTGAGTTTGATTTAGAACAGACCGCTTCTCGAGAATATATTACTGTTAGTACGCATACATATATCTACTTAATTATTCATCAATTAAAATGTTGGACCGAAATTGAAGTAATTTCGTGTCTTTAATTGTTTGTAAACTAGACCTCTAAACGGCAGAGATTTATTTGGAAATTTATGTACAAAAATCCGTTTAACAGAATACATTTCAAACTTTTTAGTGTAGAACTATATTCTTCTGAGGTTAGACTATATCTTCATTCTCGAAAATCTATAATCGTTGTCAGAAAATATGCTGTTTTATGTACTTTTGAAACAGCTGTATAGTGTCTATGTTGATCAAGATAACTTCTGCCTTCTCCAATAATTTCAGAAGTAACATCAATATTTGGATGAAAATTGGTGTCTGGTAGTTTTTTGACATGAGAAATTTGATTTTGATATCAATATGACTCCTTTTTGTAGGGGGCGCCACCTACATGTGTTTTAACTGTTTTGAAGAGTAATAACTTTTCGTCCGTACCTGTATAAAACTACCTAATGAAAAAATATACATTTCCGCAATTTTTTACGTAAAAAATGTCTCTTGGTAAAAATCTCTACGATCAACCGTTCTCAAGATATTTAGAATGGAAATAGTCAATACATGTCATTGACCAAAAATCAACATGTTGAATAGATGTTGATTTTTGATGTTGACTGAAATGATTTATTTGGAAATTTTTATTTTTTAAATTAATCTTAAATTTTTCTTCCAAAAAATACATACATTTATACGAACTTTTTTACTTGTTTTTATCTACAGAATATTCTGCCAAAGTTTCCGGAATAACAGTTCCGACCACCCTCTATAATACATAGTATATAAAATTATATAATAATTATTATATAATAATGAATAATATAGTATACAATTATATACATTATATAATACATATAGTTACAAACACGTCTAAAATATGAAATAAAATTATTATGTATTATGTCATTTCGTTACTTTTAAACCGCATTCAAAAAATGGTGACGCATTTTTTCAGTAATATACTCCCTGAGTGACAATTTTCTTTTTCTTTTTTAACATATTTCGGCTAAATGAAACTTGACCCGATTTTCCTTTCTTAAAATGGTCCCTCAAGTATTTACTACATTTTTTGTCTCCTGTAAAAAAATAGATTGTTCAGGGAATATTGGGCACCCTGTATATAGGGTATATCTGTTATAGAAATATTTTTTATAGTTTTCTTGGACACACTTTTATAATTTTGTGTTATTTTTCGATTTATTATAAAATTAAAAAAAAATGATTTTTTTATTCAAATCACATGACTGTGAAATCACAACCCTGCAAAAGCATTATGATTTGTTTTCCGCGCTGTTATGAAACTAAATTGTATTTTTTTTGCTTTTAATTGAGAAGAATTATATAAGACATACGTTTTGTATAATGTTTTTTTTTCATGTGAGAAATGAGTCACCGTGATTCACCGATTCTGAAGTGACTTCATTAATTAAAAATTCATCCCACAGTTTCAGCACATTCACGGCTAAACGGTTACTACGAAACAACTATCCTTCTATATTATGGCGTTCTCTGAAAAAAATAGCTGTTCTTGGAAGCGTTTAAATGAAAATAAATATACGATAGGTGTATTGTATTGCTTTAACCTTGTCTGTTTTTTTTTAATTAGACTAGATGTAATTTATACCGGGTGCGTCTCAAAATCCTATAACTTTTTTATTTTTACAGATAAAACAACGAGATTTGGTATGTTAGTATATGATATAATATGGGATTGAATGACATATTCAATTGTTTTCATCGGAAATGACTGCAACTTTTAATTTTTAAGTGGTACCCGGTATTTTTTTACTTTATTCGATAGAAAATAACAGTCTGAATAGAATGACATATCATATGTCAACTTTTAACATTTTCACATATGGTTTATTTGAAATTGTAACATACGGTTCATAACGACAATTTAACTCGAAATGCCAAGTGTGTGATATCACATTATTGGTAAAAAATGCTTTTTCCAAATATGCTAATGAGCCACCATAGTTCCATTTGAAAAAATTGAGATATGAGTAAAAATACGACTTGAGCATCTTTTAGCCGGCCAGGACAAGACACTAAAAACATTAGACGATCAAATCTATTTTTCCAAGGCTCCTTGATTAAAAATTATTGTTTTTAACACAGCCACTCTAGATTGAAATTTAAAATACAATTTGTTTTTGAGCGAAAATGTCAAAAGTTGACATATGATATGTCTTTGTATTCAGAGTGTCATTTTCTATCGAATAAAGTAAAAAAAATACTGAGGGTGCCATTTAAAAAGCAAAAGTTGTAATAATTTCCGGTGAAACCGGAAGTGACCGAAAACAATTGAATATGTCAATCAATCCTAATTTATGTCATATACATATAACATACCACATCTCCTTGTTTTATCTGAAAAATGAAAAAAGTTATAGGGATGAGCCATTTTTGAGACGCACCCGGGATTCCCGGGATACAAGCTTACAAACAACAAACACAAGATTACAAACCAAACCAAACCAAACATAATATGTTTCTTAAAGAAAATATTATTTTCGCTTAGAGTATTTTACATATCCAATTTTCAAAAAAGGCTCCTCTGATAAAAATCTATTAAAAAGGTGCTTTAAGACTTGTAAGACTCTTGCAACAAGACCATAATGGGATCCTGCAAGACCAAAACCAAGGAATTCTTGGTGTCGGTCTTTATACGACGAAATATCCCGGAGTATATTAATCACCCTTATTTTGTTCCAGGCTTCCATGGATCTTCCTCCCGACAAAGCCAAACTTTTGAAAAGCTACGACTCCGAGAAGAAATGGGATATTATCTGTGATCAGGTATGTTTTTTCTTCTTTACGCTTTAATAGGTACTCATTAGTTAAATACAGGGTGGTCCATCGAAAACATTCCGCAAGGCATAACGACCAGGGTATTTATTTTTTGAAAAAGTCCAAATACACGTCAATTTTGTT
Source organism: Sitophilus oryzae (assembly GCF_002938485.1). Lineage (NCBI taxonomy): Eukaryota > Metazoa > Arthropoda > Insecta > Coleoptera > Curculionidae > Sitophilus > Sitophilus oryzae. Next base: position 324,041 of record NW_022146189.1, on the reverse strand, counting down.
CGTGAGGGGGGCAACTTTTTCCTCAAAAATGTTTGCAAAATCTTCAACCCTCTAAGCGGGGGTGTCATCCCCCAACTTTTTTCAAATGGGAAGGGGGGTCAAGTGGTGCCGCAATGAAAAGGGCTTTCTATTCTCTATATTTCCCCGCTTTGTTTTTAAAAATCGGTCGAGTCATTTTGAAAATATGAAGGATTGAAATTTGAAAAGTACTTTTTGCAAAAAAAACGCATAAATTGAATTAATTAAAAAAACTTAACTTATTAATGAAGCAAAAGCTGAAAATATTGCCCGTCAACCTCCATACAGTAATACAAATTATTTTCAAACCGTTCTCGAACATTCTGAAGAACTTGCGGGGTCACTACGCGACAAACATCAATAGTTCGTCTTCGTGGGTCTTCTAATGAGGCGGGTGGAGTGCTATACACTTTACTTTTTATGTGTCCCCTTTAAAAAATAGTCTAAAGGAGTCAAGACGGGTGACCGGGGAGGCCACTCAATTACACCCCTTCGTCCCATCCACCGACCGGGAAAGTTATTGTTTAAGTAATTACGCACATTTTGAGAGTAATGTGATGTAAGTCTTGTTGAAATATTAGTTCCGCTTCAACGTATCCAGGATTGTTCTCTATGATGTCAGTTAGGGCTGGGTCGATGGTATTTTCCAGTAAATCCAAGTACATATGACCTGTTAGATTTCCAGGGAGAAAAAAAGGACCCACAATAGAATTTCTAAAAATACCAACCCACACGTTCAATTTCTGAGGGTTTTGTGTGCTTTTGTCCTCAGCTCAGTACCGACAGTTGTGCCGATTAACTACACCGTTCAAAAATAAAGTACACTCATCCGAAAAACACACATTAAATAACGCATAAGTCACAGAACAGCTATCTAGCAAGTACCTACCACACCTGATTGTTCAATCTTGTGGCACGTAAAAAAATGCGTAAACATCTAGAAATTATAAGAAAAAAACAGCAAATTGGTGGAAGGAATTTATCCTTATCATTTACTCTGATACATGTTTAAATAAACTTTTCAAATTTCAATCCTTCATATTTTCTCAATGACTCGACCGATTTTCAAAAACGAAGCGGGAAAGTATAGAGAATAGAAAGCCCTTTTCAATGCGGTACCACTTGACCCCCCTTCTCATTTAAAAAAAATTGGGGGATATCACCCCCGCTTAGAGGGTTGAAGATTTTGCAATCATTTTTGGGGCAAAAATTGTCCCCCTCACAAACAAAATTGACGTGTTTTTGAATTTTCTGAAAAAAAAATTACCCTGGCCGTTACGCCTTGCGGAACGTTTTCGATGGGCCACCCTGTATAATTATATAATATAATGCTCTTATATAATTTTATTATATACCTAAAAACTGCAAGAAATTTATTTTCCATTATATAATAATATTATTTATATAATAAACACTTTTACTTTTATTAAATATAAATAAAAAAGTTATGACTAGATGATCTCAAATTACGCAATTTTTAACACATTTCAATAACGTAGGTATGGGGGTTAGCATAATAAAAATTACCCTCGATTATCATTTCAAAGATGGCATCGATTTTTTATCATACAATATTACATCCTTTATCCTTATTGTTACATGCATGTGTGCATGAGATGGGCATTATTTTAAATTATTTTGTTTCTTTATTTTTTTACCAATGGTATTCGCTATAAAATAAACAACAAAACTCGGAAAATATGTTAGTATTTCTTAACCACTATATCATCATCAACTTTGTAATTTGGGCCTATTGTTATCTATTGTTGGCTATGTGGGACCAAGTTATCCCTGCTAATTTCCTAATGTCATGGTCCCATCTCAGGTAGGTTCGGTCTTCTTCTAGGTATCCTAATTCCTCTTGAATAACATGCTGTAATTTTTGTGGTCCATTTGTTGTCTGTTCTTGCTAGGTGTCCTGTACCATTGCCACTTGAGGGATTTGCATCTGTGGATGACATCTATTACCTGGGTCTTTTGTCGTATCCACTCTATTCTTTTACGGTCTCTCTTAGTTGTTTCCAGCATATTTCGTTCCATTAAGCGTTGTGCGACCTGCAGCTTCCTTATGAAGTACGTTTTAAGTGTCCAGGTTTTGCATGCATAGGTCATGACGGGTAGTACACATTGGTCGAATGTTTCCTTCTTTAGATAGAGTGGCATTCTAGATTTGATTACAGTTGAGGGTTGGAAGTTGGAACCTTTGGTGTTACACAGCAAAATAAAAAATTTTATTTTGTTATTCTAGATTTGAATATGATTAAATTTCTTCCATAAGTACTCCATGCTAACTTAATTCTTCTGTTGATTTCTGGTAGTAGAGATCCTGAGCTGTGTATTAGTTGTCCCAAATATCTACAGGGTGTTTCAAAAAACATGTGCCATCTCTCGTGGGGAGATTCCTCACGTAAAAATAAGAATTATTGTTCATATCAACATAGGTCCGATTCTGCTTTGTTTCGTAGCTACAGGGTGTTAAAGTCTTAATAACCTTTCGATTTATTATAATTTTCTTCCAAGTACTTTTAGTGATTGTAATGAAATTTTGAGGGTAAATGTTTATAGTAACATCTACCCTCAAACTTTGCTACATATTTTAATGCTATAAAAGTGTCGATAAATTCATCAGGGACGTGCATATGGGTTATCACTGGAATATTTAAAAAAAACATGTGCGCCATTGACTTTTTTCTTTTGAAATCAAAATTGTATAGGCCGTTTAATGCCAATTAAAAGTTACGTCTTAATATTTTAATTCGGCCTCCTTGATGAGGTAAATCCAATTTTATTAATCATAATTAATAAACTAAAAATAAAATTCATAAATTGTTTATTTTACCTAATTTATTATTAAATATTATTACTATTAGTTATTATTACTATTAGTCCATCAAAAACAGCAATTTCAAATAAAAAATAATGGTATTTAAGATAATAATTACAAAAAAAACTAATTTTAAGACGTTTTCACATCCTGTAACTATAAAAGTATGCATTTCCATACCCATGTTTATAGGACCTTTTTTTCATATTTTTTGATGAGGAATCAATGAGTACTTATTTAAAACTTTTGTAAGTTAATGATATTGAATTTTTTTAAAGGTTGCTATTAGACTTGGATCAAGGCAAGTAATTAACAAAATTGGGTTTATCTCATCAAGGAGGCCGAAATCGATAAAATATCAAGAGACAACTTTTAATCGACATTGAACTGTTTACACTATTTCGCTAACAAGATAAAAAAAGTCAGTGACGTTCGTGCATTTTTTAGTAAAATATTCCAACGATAACCCATAAATATGCACGTCCCTGGTGAATATGACGACACTTTTTTAGCTTTAAAATATGTCGCATTTATAGTAACTTTTACCCTCAAAATTTTATTCGAAACGCTAAAAGTACTTGGAAGACAATTACAATAAATCGAAAAAATATTAAGACTAACACCCTGTAGCTACGAAACAAAGCAGAATCGGAGCTATGTTGATATGAAAAATAAATCTTATTTTTACGCGAGGAATCTCCCCACGAGAGATGGCACAATGCTTTTTGAAACACCCTGTATATTCTTCTATTATTTCCAGCGTTGTGTTATATACAGGGTGTCCCAGGCTGAGCGTGCATTAGAAATTTCTAGAGAACTACAATATCTAGCTCGGAGATTTTTTGCATATCATAGTTTAACAACGAGATCTATCGATTAAAAATATTTTCAATATGGCGGCACTTCCGGAAATACCGGAAATTGACAGGAATTTTCTTATTTTAAATAGGTGCTCCCATTTTTTTATTACGTACTTAAATTCTCTGTAAAGTTTTATGAATTTTGGTATTAAACACTCCATAGTATCTAACATTGGCCGTATTTGAGAAAAAATATTATTTAAATTTTTTGAACGAAAAAAACTGCCTGTCAAAAATATGTGTATAGCCTAAATGTCAAATTTAGTGATAACCAGAGCTACTGTGCCAGAGAAAACATTTGGCTATCTATTGCTAAAATTAAATTGTTCGAATGTCATATAATAATGGTCGCAGCTGTCATAGAATTGTGCGATTAAAAAATTATTATATAGGTATAATTTTTTTCAAATGGAAACCCACTTTTTTTATTTCACTAGTGGAAAGGCTTTCCAATTCGTTACTTTTTGACTATACATGTTCCTATACCTAAAATAAATTAAGTTATTTGAGATTTAGTTTTAAAGCGTATATTTTTCTTGATTTTAATCAGTAGCCTATGACTTTAAACGTCAAGTGATGTCATATTATGACGCTTTGTTCAAAAAGCAGCATCATTTCTGAGCCAACTTTGCGCTGTTTTTTTCGATAATACGGAATATTATTAATAATATCGTTCGTTGTACATTACTTTAGTTTTTGCTAAGATCATTCATAATACAAGATAATATACTGTATTAACTTTATGATTAAAACATCTTTATCTTTAACAGTTAAAGTCCCCCCGTGCAAATTATTTATCTGTCATCATACAAAGCACGTTTAATCATAGAACTTTGAAATCACATTTGTATACTGTGCCGTAGATTAAAAAAGCATGATGATACAACGTTGAAAAAATTAGCAATAAACATATTCAGCTATATTTTTAAAATAAATCATTATCCAAAAAAACTGTCTATTCTTTTTACTTTTGGGATAATAACAAAAGACAAATATTATGAGATATTGCCTGCCTTTTGAGGCTTTATTTAGATATTAAATACGTCAAGAACTAACGACAATAAAGGAAGACGCTCATTTTATTCAACATGTGCTAACCATTTGGGACTTGCATAATTTGTTTTATTTTTGTTCCGAGTCTAAAAATGGAAGTTGTCGACGACTTAAAGGGGACCTTTATTACGAGAAGCAGCATTGTAAGGAAGTACGTTAGGTTTTTTATACGAGAATTATGTGAATCTTTTCCATATTGTAGCATCCTGCGTTGTGACTGTTGAAGAAATATTTAATTTTTAATTCAAAATAGAAAAATAGAAGTATATACAAGAATATTACAGCTGAAGCAGTTGTAATATTCTAACTAACTAATTCTAAACTCACAATCTTAAGAAGCAGTTTGGATTTAGAATCTACAATCAGTTAAGAAACATATGAAATACATACATAAAAGAGAATTTAGAAACCGAATTTGCCAAATATTAATAATATTATAATACAGATAAATCTGGTATATAATTGAAAATATTAAATACACGTAAAGGAGAATCAGATTGTGTGTTTGCTTGAAAGTGGTAGACAATAGTGATGTTTTTTTATGAGTGTTTATAAGATTTGATATAAAGATTGTAGTCAGAAATATGTTGAGCAAACTAGAAGATCAATATTAACTAGATTTAAAAACATATGGCTCAGATAAGATATGGTAGACCGGATAGATATTGCTTTACTCTACATATTGTTGATAAAAATCATTGCATAGATACTTATAATTTAAAATTATTTAAACAAGTCTCAAATTACAGGAAATTAAATGCATATGAGAGCGTCAAAATTAATAAATTTAAAGAAGGTGTCCGTTCTTCTCAAAGAGACCTGGTTTAAATTAAATTAAGTAATATTTAAAGTTTTTAGCCGACCATACCAATAGGTATGGTAGGCTATTATGATCGGCAAAAAAAGTTTTTTTAATTTCACTCAAAATGAGTTATTTGGACATAAATACAAAATATTTTCATGGTGTCTGTCTGTCTGTCTGTCCGTCCGTCCGTCGCTCTGTCTGTCCGTAACACGATAACTCAAAAACCGCTAAACCGATTTTAACCAAATTTGGCACAAAAATACTGTGGCACCCGAAAATCTGGCCATTAGTTTTTGGGGTGTGGGTGGGGAGTTGGTAAGGGGGTATGGGAGGGGGTTAAAATTTTTAAAAAATCGTAACTCCAAAATTACAGTAGCTAGTACTCGTATAGAAATGTATTCATTTCTATACGATCTCAAATCAAAGCTAAGATAAATTATAGAAATATCACACTGGGATCCGGTGAACTATCCTGACACACGATTTTTGCATTTTTCTTTTTTTTTTATCAAAAAGTAACCACTTTTAGTAGTAGTTTTAAATAAAAATAAATGGAGATTATGCACAGAATGTTAAAATATTGTAATTTAATTTTAGTAGTTTTTGACACATATTTGACGTTATGGAGAATTTTAACACTTGATTTAACATGACAGCGACAAAAGGAAAAGCAATGTTAAAAAAAAATAGCTATTTTTAATAATAAAAATTCGTTGATAATGTGTGAATGGGAAAACTAAAAAAAAACAACAGAAGAGAGAAACAAAATATCAATCAAACAGATAAAAAGAAAGAAAAAACAGCCAAACCAACCCGACCAAACTCTAACCAACCCATACAAAACCAACCAATACAAAACCAAACCAAACCAACCAATACCAAACCAACTCTACCCGAGCCAAACACAAGCTTTCGTGGCTTCCAGCTTACAGCGTGTTTTCATATGCTAGAGCTATAAGAATAGCAATTGTTTCGCCGGCCCAGTAATTTGATAAACTAAAGTAATCTAATTCGTATTAAAAAAAAAACATTTTAAAACCCTTGACGTTTTTATTTTTTTACCTACACAAAAAAGATGCATGAAATTCCGGATAATTTACTAGCTGATCTGACAACCATGTATCAATTCGCAATATTTGTCAAAATTCGACCTTCCCTACTGTCAGCGTAAACATAGAAACGGATATAAACAAGTCCGCGACTCTTTCATTATCGGTTATGGAATTTGCTATAAAAATCAAATAACAATATTTTTAAAAATGTTTTTTATGTGAAACGTGTTGGTTTGGTTTGGTTTTTTTGAGATTTTAGTCAAAAAATCCAAAAAATTCATTTTAAGGTAACATAAACTTCATTTTCTAAGAAAAATCGTGTGTCAGGATAGTTCACCGAAGCCATCACACTGTATATACATAACATTATTATTACCAAAGGTAATGTTTATTATGTAATTAAAATTAATATTTTTTTAAATGTCAAACCGACAGAATAAAAATTGCCATAACGAAACTAGCCAAAAGATGATTTAAGATTTGAAAATATTACTATTTAAAATAATGGCTATCAATAAAATTACATATAAGGTTGACATTTAGCTGTACGGTGTTCGTCCCAAGTAAATTTGTCAAAAGCAGCAGGAGATGGGGTCCAAGTATCCCTACGCCTATCCAGCATACATCGTAGACTAAAACACAAACTGTGGTTAGAAAAGGTCATCCAGATCGAATATAATATTCATGGTTATACTATATGCTAATTATTAAACTTGGCATGTTTCGAAGAAACCCAGGAGGCTTCAAATCCCAGTATTAAAAACATGGGAAGTACTATTTCTTTACGAGGAAAACATCGGGGCTGGAAGAGGGACCCTAAAACGTGAAAATCAGTACCCTTGTTTGAAAAAAAAATACTATAAACTCACCTCGAAATATTTCGAGAACTTCCATGATCAACAAATCCATTCTTTCCTCTATTAAATATTTTGGAGTGAACTAAAAAAACGTATCAGCAAACATGCAATATATGGTTATCTTAGGTTAAGTTGGGCTCAGCAAAAATATATCCTAAAAATATACAGTGAGAATATTGAATCTCCAAAAGACAATATCACATTTTTACCTGGTTCGTCGAAATTCCAGCGGATTACAGATTTTCAAGAAATAATTCAATAATCCGGAATTCTAACCCAGACTTGTGATGCGAAAGATGTCAAATGACATTTGGACATTCAAAATGACTATGCTAAATTAACAATTGCGATGCGCACAGACAGGGTGACGATATCAGTTTTGCTAACTCAAGGAAGTTCTAAATTAGACCAGAGTTAAATCAGGTATAAAGAATAAAGAACGCTTACAATCATATAATATACCTTAGTACCGGATTTTAAAAACGTTACAATCTTAACCTTGATTGCAAACAGGGAACGTCTGTCCAAAGAGACAGACTGCCCAGACAAGCAAGATCAAATAACAATTAAAATAGCCAGATGTATGGGGTTAATCACAGCGATCTTAGAGATCTATTGTGCCCCCCTTCCTTGAGTTATAACTCATCACATGGTCTATAACTCATCATACATTTTTCTCGTTGTAGGGGGGACAGGGTATTTCCCATCCTCCTCTGACAACAGAAGGTCTTCCTCCGAGGGTACACAACATTTCACGGTTGGAGTTTAGCCCTCCGTGCTTTTCACAGTCGAGGAGCTTGCCTCCGGCTCAGGTACGCGTGAGGTGGAGGCTGGAGGATTTGTCTCCATTTTCTCCACCTCTTTCACTTGGTCTCTCCTTAGACCTGATACCGGTGTTGTTCCTTAGAGGAGATATCCCTCTTTTACTATGGCCGCCTTGGATTTGACGTCAATTCCTATTGTGGACGTCAATTCCTATTGTAAGACCTGACCTTGACCCTCCTCCTTCGAGTTGATGACTCGCCAACTCGATGTCCATACATTGGAGTTCTAAGCCTGGATAAGGCCCAGCAGGTAGGTGGTGTCTTTCCCCTTGCTCCTCGGCAGAAAGACCGCGATGGCCGTCACTTTTGGCATGTTTTTTCCCTTCACTGCAACCAGTCCCGGCTAATTTTTAAGCTGAGGTGCGATTTCCACCAACTAATCCGCCGATTCTTAAAAAACACAATATATGAGGATCATACCCACCCGAAAGTGTATCCACGCAAAACGCAGCTAATCTACATTTTGTAGATCGTTGTGTTGCGATCCGGTCGCCACTATTTCGTCCAGTATCGCCTCTTCTAGAGTCGTTTGCTGGTCGGTGGTTAGTGCAACCTTTGGGTAAACCTTTGGCAGCACCGCCGTTTTTACTTGTTCAGCAATAGCGGTATAGCTGGTGATACGTCCCTGCTTGCCTCTCAAAAAAACTACTTTGAAATTAAAGAATAAACAAACGTCACTTCAAGTATTCTCTTATTGGACAAACTTTAATCAGGACAAGGTACATTAAAAATATTCTGCAGTCGAATGTAATTAATTATGTACTAATCAAATTGAGAATTTCCTAGGTTCAACTGTTACTAATTATGGTTGCTTGATATTAATCTCATTTTTTCTCAGTCGGTGAAAATAAATAATCAATCTTAGAAAGAATTTTTATATTTATAATACGTGCATGTAGGTGTTACTTTATATTCAAAAGTGATAGTGTCTGTTGGGTTTGGAAATATTTTATATTGAATCATGTTTAATAATAGTCTATCGTCATTAAACACTTTAACATTATAGTCCAGGAGGCAGTGAAATTTTTTTGTACTTATTTTCCCAATGAGTGACTATAATAACAGTTTGTTCGGATGGTGACATTACATGACAATTTGTGAGTCTGGTTAAAATTTTCGGATGGATTTTCTAAATAAAATAAAAAAAGTACATTTATTTTTCCAGTCATAAGTATTTGACATTTATTAATAAATCGATTTATTAATGGAAATAACAGTCCCAAGTAGTGGAAAGTCAGTCTGGCTGAAAATTTGCGGGTGCAAAAATTTGACAGATTTTTGACAATGAAACCCTTATTTTTCCATGCTTGAAATTTAACGTATTATTTGACACTATCATAAATTATAATGAAAAGCAAGTCTGGCTGATTTACGAAATTGGCAAATGAGTCTGGCCACCTCTTAAAAATTGCAAAAATTTCAAAATTTTTGTTCTTATTTCTCCGGATTTGAAAATTTGTTATATGATAAATAATATTATAATTTCATTGAAAATACACTTCTGGTTGTCATTTAAAATCACGAAAACCCCGCCAGACTCACAAGTTAGGTAGTACATTTCGTATAGTATGAGAAGTCACCTTGACCAGATTTTTTATTGCTGTAACTTAAAAACCAAAAGTCAAGAAAAACGAAGAAGTAGTTCTTCGATTTATTTTACGGTGACTTGTAGATATATGGATTTTCTATAAAAGAGCCAATTACGGTAAGTTTATTTTCTTCACTTCCAAAGACAGGTTTCTGCCTAATATGTTTTTTATAAACCACACTACCAGCTCTGCGAAATAGGACAAGTAGTCTTTCAAAGGAATCTTTATCAGGACGGTTCCTATTTAGATATCTTTGAGCATAAGCTCTCGAGGCTCAGAGGCAATTCTCCTCACAAAATAAAATCACTAGTAACATATCCATTCGTTCCGCCAGCAGATACCTACTGCTTTATTTTTCTTGCTAAAATAATGACTACTTACTTAATAAACTATTGTAGGTAAATTTAAGTAAACTGTTATAAATTATAAATAATAATGTCCATAAGCTAATTGAAAATAGTTACTAACTGTCACTAGAAAATTGCCATGGCAACACCAACCGTCTTGATTGCCATTTTATATATAAATTGCTTTTTATTCAAAATCTGAGCTAGCTAGGTATAGAAAACTCTAATATAGTTTGACAGAGCATTTGAATCTGCTTCGATTTATTTAAAAAAATACAGGGTGTTTCACTTGAAATAACGAAGTTTTTATATAAAATATATCCTTAAAATAGATCAGCCATTTTTTGTATCCCTGTATAAATTTAAGGAAGCAATAACATTTTTCAGTAAAGTTTATTTCTCTACCTTTAAACTCAGCACAAAAATTAATTTACGAAAAGTAATGTACAGGGTGGGTCAAATTGGACGCTTTTAAATGGAAACACCCTTTTCCATAGGAGATAGACGAAAACTAATATCGGTGTTTGAAGCTCAATTTTTATCAAAAACATGATGGTGAAAACCGCATATCGATATCTGTTACCGTTTCGGAGTTACGGGGTGTTTTTCAAAAATGTGCATTTAACAAATCGCTGTAACTTTTTTGCTATGGAAAATTTTGTATTTTTATGAAAACATTCCCAAAGCATCTTTTTACGTAGAATTTAATGGTTTAAGTATATTTTTTTTTAAATTAATAATTTAAGAATTATCAACAGAAAATTTGATTTTTTAAATGGGACACCCTGTATATTTTTAACCAATTGAAAATAATTTAAAATTACCTTTCCAAAAATATAGCATACTTGATATTTTGCTCAATTTCTCTTCGAGATATAGAGTTTATTAAAATTCGCCCACTTTGTATAAGTAGGCTTTGAATGGTGCCGGCTCTAATGCAAAAAAAAACTAGCCGGTGAGCAGCAATTAAAACGAAAATAATATTTGCAATGAGAGATGCAGAATTTTATAACAATTTAAACTATATTTAACCAACATTAACACATTTAAACTATATCTAATGACAATAAAAAATAAATAGCAAACCGAGACATGAGATTTTGCTTCAGGTGTTCGACATATCGACCGTCTTCTGTTATGGACAAACGGGGCGGTTTTTTAACATTTCTCGCGAAATTCATTAACTCAGTGGGGGTGAAAGGTACCCTCTCATAACTGCTAAGTATTTTTAGTTCTTTTCTAGATTATACGGAAGAATAAGGAACCTTTATTCTTCCGCAAATATATCCATAGGATTAGATCCATGGGCACTAAGTCAGGCGGCCTCGGCGGCCAACGGCTGGGATCTTGGTTAGCTATCCAATTATTCTTGAAATTGGCTGCAAAAATTTGCTGATAACTTCAGCGTTCAGAGGCGGTGCGTCGTCTTGCTGGAAAAATATGTTTTCACGTTCCATTCAGGGCTTATTATCAATAAGGGGTCCAAAGCCTTCTAGTTAAAAGTGGCGAACTTTTAAAAATTCTGTATTTCGAAGGGAATTATGACAAAATATCAAGTGTGCTATATTTTTGGAAAGGTAATTTTAAATTCTTTTCAGTTAATTAAAAATATAGAGGGTGTCCCAAATAAAAAATCAATTTTTCTGTTGATAACTCTTAAATTATTAATTTTAAAAAAATTATACTTAAACCATTAAATTCTAAGTAAAAAGGTGCTTTGGAAATGTTTTCATAGAAATACAAAATTTTCCATAGCAAAAAAGTTACAGCGATTTATTAAAAATGCACATTTTTGAAAAACTAACTTTTGATAAACGTAACTCCGAAACGGTAACAGATATTGATGTGCGGTTTTCACCATCATGTTTTTGATGAAAATTGAGCTCCAGACACCGATATTAGTTTTCGTCTATCTCCTATAGAAAAGGGTGTTTTCATTTAAAAGCGTCGAATTTGACCCACCCTGTACAGGGTGTTAATATTCTGTTCTATTGTAGCATGCATATTTGAATATATGTATTTAAATATCTCAAAAACCAAAGATTTTAAAGATATTTAAATTTAACCCTTATAATAAATGCCTTTTTTGGGCCCAAGAATCCAAAAATGAAATAAAATACCGGGTGTTCCATGAGAAAAAATATAACTTTGGTATGAAACTTAGTTTTGAAACACCCTGTATATTTCAATATAATTTTAAATTGTGCATATTGCCTCCTATACATATACTCATAAAATATTTTGTTTCTACATCTTTTCGTTGTCGTATAATCAACCGAGGCGAATGAGGTGCGCCACCCTAGTATATGATATTTGCTTAAAATAAGATACCGAATAATTCTATCGGTGTTTGCTGACTGGGAAAATAAGTACCGAAAATCTTCACTGCCCCCTGGACTATTAGGAGTGGGCATCAGAGTACGAAAAATTTATATTGAAATTGAAAATACGAAATTTGTTAATAATGCTTTTATATTTTAAGTGGTGGTTTATAGCATAAATTAGTATATATAAGTATTATTATACTCGTAATAAAGTAATATTTGTTATATTAAAAAGGGCACGAAGTACACATACCTTATTTTTTATTATTATTTATTAACTTAATTTAGTTTATTTTTCATAGAAAAGGAAGTTTTCTACCTTTTTATTTGTTAAACATTTGAGAGCCTACCAGCGCTTTCAGATGGAGCGGAGAGTCTGCGCGGACTGTCCGCGACTTTGAGCAAGTACCATAAGTTTATATTAACAATTTCACATGGGTCGCGTATGCCTCCTTCCGGATGACGGTATACGTAAACACATTAATAAATTAACTTATGGCTTTGGGCCTTAGCTAGACATCGACAAAACTAAAATCATGTTCACTCTCCCGGAAGATCACAACAATGCTATAAAAATCAAAGAAGAACTATTAGAATACGTGGCTGAAATCAATTACCTCAGCAGTTTGGTTTCGGAAAAGGCCAATATTGACTCTGAAATTCAGCACAGGATTAGCAGCGCCTCAAGAGCATTCTGGAAATTAAAAGACAGGGTTTTCTACAATCATGACATGAGTACAAAAACGAAACTTGCAGTGTACCGAGCAATAATAATTCCCACCATGTTATATGGGAGCTAAACCTGAGTGCCGTACCGCCGACACATGAACACATTAAACAAGTTGCAACAGAGACACCTTAGACAACTCTTAAGAATCCGTTGGTTCCATCATGTCTCAAACGTATCGGTCCTTGAAAAAGCTAACTGCGAGAGTATTGAAGTCATGGTTAAAAAATCCCGCTTAAGATGGGCTGGTCACGTATGCAGAATGCAAAAAAAACGCATACCAAAATCACTGCTTTACAGTGAGCTTGTAGACGGTAAGAGAAGGCCGGGTGGACAACTGAAAAGGTACAAGGATATTTTCCACGAAAACTTAGATGGGATTAACATGCAGAATGAGTGGGAAGAAGCAGCTCACAATAGAACTCAGTGGAGAAGAATTGTAAACTCAGTTAACAGCGACAACCAAAAAGTAAAGAGGCAACAAAGCAATGATATTTTTGAATGTCCGGAGTGCGGTACGCAGATAACATCACGTATCGGGCTTTTCAGTCACAGAAAAGCTCATGAAAGAAAACGCCTTGCGTGACCATCTTCCGATGTGTGTCGAATACTCGTCAGCGAGTAATGGCAGTACCTATATATGTATATATTCTTAAACACATTAATATAAAAACACGCGGACGGTCCGCTCCATCTGAAAGCGCTGTAAGTAAATTAGATTAGAACTAAATTATTATTAAACATCTTTCGTACGAGACTTCGTGCCGCCATTTGCATTCTGTCGCGCGGTGCAAAATAATGTTCATTAGGCGCCATCCTTCCGACATGACTGGCGTACACTTTTGGCATCCAACTGAATCACAGAATAGTTTACGTTACTTTAGTGAGAACTACTCGGCTAATAAAGTATATCTGATACATTTGAATCGTTTTTTTTTGCGAGTGGCGAATTGCCAAAAACAGAATTACTATGTTAGAGTTTGAGATTAAAACGTTTTATATTTTCAGTGCTTTGGGCGCTAATATCTGAAGAGATTGAAATGTAACTTGTGCAGTGGAGTCTCTAGACAATTCATTAATATATTTTATCCACGACTCGTCTATAATTTGATTTGGTTATGTTAGGTTGTGATTTTTGTCACAATGTGGTGGTTAATTTTGTCACTTTCTGAATTGGCAAGAGCCGCTACTGGTTCGCAGTAAAAAGTCCAGAGACATTATTTTTGAATATTTTTTTCTACTGCAACAATATTTTATTTTACTTGAAAGCGAGTAATTGTTGTTCCCATTGTCAATAAATAGTCATAAAAGGATAGTCAGCCACCACATACTATAGTCAGAAATAAAGACTGATTTACTCGTATGCAGAGCTGACGCTAGTTTCACTGGTATGCCAGCACTAGTATGGTTCGTGCCTGTGATTGTCACAGAGGATTGTTAACACGGTGTATAGTATTGTTAACACAGTGCTAGAGGGGGGGGTACCAGTGAAACTGGGGCCATGTACAGGATACCTGTAAATGAGCCTTAAGTTTTTTATAGACCACATTTCAGGAACAGCGGTCTTTAGTTGTCAGAAAATTATCTAAAGTATGAATTTCATTATAAACATCATAATAAAAGTATTTTGTTGTTGACTCTTGACATCTAAACACTATATTTGGCACTAGATTCTATTAACCAACTATTTATTTCCATTTTCCATTTTGCATTGAAAGCCCAAAGCTCCAGGTTTGAATTACCCTTTTCTGTAGCTAACAAAGAAAAAAAAGTAAAATTTAGAATATTTTCTAGAAAGTCCCATGCTTTTTAATATCGATAAAAAGAGGTCCAAAGCAAATATTACTAATAGATAAGATATTAACAAATTCGTCCTTATTTGCTTTTTGCTGACTGGTAAATAATTTCAAAACCTTGACAAGAAATCTTTATTTCAGAGATGGCATACAGTTAAATTTTATGTATAAAGAGACGTATAAATATGAAAATATATTTTTAGTTTTTGGAAAAAATATGTAGATCAGACAGAGCAAGTAGCATCTAACAAAAAATCTAGACCTTAAACTCTAGGTTTGTCAATTTTCAAAATAAAAATAGAGGACAAGAGTTTAAAAAAGCGCTGGCAGGAGTAACGTTTTTAGACACCTCCCCTGATTGTTGTTAAGAATTTACCCAAAAGTTATGTAAACGTTATACCGTTTATGGCTTTTCTTACTTTCTTAATTAATAAATATTTATACCTAAAACTTGTAATACACATTGTTGCTAGATTAATAATTTTATTAAGCATTGTGACGATAGACGAATATTTTTTTTTATAATTTTGCAATACGCAAGAGAAAAGACAACAGTAAAGTCAAAAAGAGGACTGTACTTTGGCAACCTTACCATTTTCTAAATATTCTTTTTCCACCTTAAATGTAAGAATTTTTTTAACTTATAAGAAGAAGACCTGCGACACTGCAGGTCGCACAACGCTCAATGGAACGAAATATGCTAAAAGAATAAAGTGGATACGACAAAAGACCCAGGTAATAGATGTCATCCACAGAGTCAAATCCCTCAAGTGGCAATGGGCAGGACACCTGGCAAGAAGAACAGACAACAGATGGACCACAAATAATACAGCATGGTACCCACAAGGAATTAAGAGTCCTAGAAGATAGAAGCAGACCAAACCTGAGATCTGTGATAGGACCATGATATTAGGAAATTAGCAGGGATAACTTGGGCTCTCATAGCCAACAATAGACAGCCAATGGGCCCAACTACAAAGGGAGTACCTATCTAAATATGTGAGGGAGGCTACACCACAATTCGAAATGGTTGAATAAGCTGAAAATGATGATGAAGATGATGATGAAGTAATATTTAATGCCATGCTAAGTAAAGTATTATAGTTAATGACAGGAAATGTTATTTATGTTCAACAAGTATTTGCATACATTTCTTGGCTAGTATTACGACGTAATAGTTAAATTAATAAATCCTGACATGGTTTTGAAGGTTGATTGAATTGAGGCGAAGCGTTAAATAGACTGTATTGATAGATTTTTTTCTTGTTGATTTAGAAAATCGACGCTGATTAATTTGCGCATATTTTTTATAGATTTAGTTTTAATCAAGATAGGGATATATATATATATGGTTATAACATATTTAGATTTTTTTATGATGTAAATTTTATACAGACCAGTTTATTAAAAATACATACCTAGAAATACGTAACGAGTTAATTATAAAGTATAAAAAATAAGAATTACTTTGTGGTGATGTGTGATCTTGTTGTGATCAGAACTATGGAACATTTTTTATTTTTTTTTCTTAGCGTTATATCGACAATTTACTGTTGTTTTTTTATTGTTGGATATTTTATGAAATAACTAATTTATACATTTTTGCCTCGTTAATATTTAGTAATATTTTTGAACCGTTTCATGATTAGTTAAAACATTATTGTTCCACGTTTTAATAATCTTTTGGCATGTTTTAATTGAATATGAAACTATTTCCTAGATATATAATTTTTTTAACGAGTGACTTACATAAAAAAACATTATGAACACTTCAACGTAGTTAGGAAATATCCTATATCCATCAACATCTGAAACTGTAAAGTTTATAATTATTTAAAAGTAGTTGACATACTTAACATACTGAGATTTTAGTAGGGACTGACGGCTGAAAAATGAATGCTTATTTCTATATAAAAACTAAATGGAAATGTTGTTTAGAAATCGAAATGTGTTTGCCCTAGGGTTGCCAACTTTCGAAATAAAAAATAGAGGACGAGAGGGTAAAAAAGAGACACAAGTGAAACATTTTTTGTAACATCTCCCAAATGTCTAGAATTTACCAAAAAGTAATGGCAACGGTATGCGATTGATGGTCTGTCTTACTTTCCTAAAAATATTTATACTCAAAACTTGGAATAGAGGACGGTTGGCAACCCTAGTTTACCCATCTCTGATAAGAATGTATTTGGATGTGATGTTACACTTTAAAATTGTTCGTCCTTTTTCTATTTTTTTCAAACAAGATTATAATATCTTTGTCTAGAAGTATATCTTTTAAATATCGTTAAAAGCGAAGTTAAAACTTTTATTCTAGTTGGGTAAAGTTCTTGAATGAAAGATAACGTTTCTTTGTCTGGTCGTGAGTAACAATTTACAGTTGTATTTGTACAATGATATTTGGTCCGAGATTCTGCTTAACTGATTTATAATGCATTATAATTTATAATACATAATCTGTACAATGTAAATAAACTCATTTGTTTTGTACATACGCATATACATACATACATACATACATATCCGTGTACAGGGTCTTTTGAAAAACTTGTATATAGGAATTATTGATCATATACAGGGAGTCTCAGGCTGAGCGTGCATTACAAGTTTCTAGAGAACTATAATATGTAGATCGGAGATTTTTTCCATTTTTTTTTGTCAATATGACTCCTACTTTTAATTCTCTTAAGAACCTTACATATTAATTAACGGACTACAAGAAGAAGATTAAATGAAGCAAATCTTATGTCAAGAAGGCCTGCTGCCAAAAGCAAAGGCATGGTCTTAATGTAAAAATTACGAAAAATGTTAGTGCCTTCTTTAAAACCGAATATTTCCAACAAAAATAAAGCTAATGAGATGAACCAAAAAACAAACCATTGAGAAAGGATGTATCTAGATGATAAAATAATTTTTAAATTTCTTGCTCTTTTAACATATTTCACAGGGTGTTTCAAACTTTCATCAAAAATATCAACATTTTGTTTTCCCTCGTATAATTAACAGATGGGGAGTTTCATTTTTAATTTAGAAAAAGATACTAAAAAGTCAAATAATTTGGCAACACACTGCTTAAAAAATCATCAAAATCGGTCCATTAAAATAAAATATATTACCCTTTAAAATACATCAAAGTTTTAAGGTGCCCATTTTTCGTGCCGGTGAATGTATTGTAGCGTTTTTTAAACAACCACCACTGCGAACGGCAGCTTTTCATCGGAGAGCAGTCGTGGATAAGGCATTTCACTTGAGAGAAAATTAATCAATAGTAATAAACAAAAGATATATAGATATTGGGCGCCAGGCATGTACAGAGAAAGAAAACACAGTTGTATAATACTTAAAACTAATGACTATATTTATTCGTGATGAATTCTGATGGTAAATAGCATTGTACAATTAATATAATTATTATAGTGTTTACTTGTTGAGTAAAACTATATATGTAAATAATATTAAATACGTTCTATGAAAAGACTATAAAGAAAATACAATGCGTGTAACGTTATAGAAAATATAGGAACAGTAGCATTACTTTATTTAAAATGTTAAATTTATACGGTGTTAAATCAGATGTGTTGCAACCTGTAGATTCTAGAATCTATCTCGTTATTCATCTTTTAGTATAGCCCTTGATTATGTATAAATAGATGTACAATGAGGGCTTAGTACAAGCCCGTCTTCTAGGTGGCGCCTTGCCCGTTCTGAATTTTTGTATTCCCCTACGATTTTCTTTGAGGGGAATCCGTTAAACCCGCCCATCGTTCAAAAATGGAAGGGCGCGAGGTCACATCTATTGGGCTACTTATTAGCACGTTTCACGCATGTTTTACGAAAATAGCTTTATCCTTGTTTGTTTCAACTGTGACAAGAAAAAAGGAAAAAAAAGTCATATTCGTTTCTAAATTCGGCAGTTTTGTTTATCTTTCTGGACTTCTGATTTCGTTTCGTGTAGGTTATGTCTTAAAAAATAATTATTTATAAGCTTTTGAGTTGAAATATACCTTAATGCATATCTAAATAATTAAAAAAAATAATTTTTTCGTCCCTCGCGAAGAAACGAAACAGTATTTTTGAATATTTGGATTACAAACTATTATTTTATGAGTTTTATGTGTTGTGTTTACGTGATGTGTAATGTGTATTTTGTACCTGCTGGATAATATTTTGAAACATATTTAATTAAACAAAAAGCATCTGTATTACAGGTGAGTAAATACTGTTCATATTTATTTCTAAATTCATATAAATTTGTTTTAAATCACTCTTGGTTTTTAGAGTTTTTATCTTAGAGTTTTACTCATAGAGAGTCTGAGATAAGTTTAATAATAAACATTAAATTTGATAGATTGATAGATAGATTAAACGATAATGGCCAGTTGACTTAAAAATTTAAAAAATACTGATTTTATGCTATAAATTATGTTTCATTTCTTACTTTGCTTTTTTGGAACTGTCAGATATATTGTGTATTTTATAATTTTTCTTAATTAATAACGTAAAATATTGTTTATCTACACTCAACCCTGTGTTTAGATAAAGCTTCATATCAGATTTCCTATTTTATATTTTCACTCAAATCATATTTTTGTAAAATAGGTATGCTTGCATGCAAAAGTAGCGTAAATTTGACAGGGAGGTATTTTTATAGATATACAGGATGATTCGTAGATTTAAATACATATTTACTTTAGAGTTGTATAGTTTGTCAAAAGAAAAGCTATATTTTTTATTTTTTCTTGGTGAATTTGTCAAAAAATTGTCATTCCAGAAAATACTATAATGTCGTAATCGTATAGAGTTCATTTTGACCATTTTTGGATTAAATTTTTTTGTTTATATAATAAAATATATATTTAAAGCCCTTTCTAAGTTAAAAATAAGTAATATGGAAGTTTTTTACTGGAACTAATTTAAGGTAATGTTCTCTTCATATAATTATATAAAAATATGCTAAATTCCTAAATTATTTATATGATTAAATTTTCTTTATATTATTTTTTTTGTATTATATACAGGATGAGTCAAAACTATATATTATATTTTTCTTTGCTATTTCAAATGGAACACTGTATTTTATATCATAAATCAACAAATCTTTTATCCAACTTTTGTTTTGTTAAGATCTATATCCCAGATTAATAGTTATTGGATTGTTCTCAAAATTGTCTCTTTGAGAATAAACATGATTTGTTTTTCGCAATTTTTATTAGTAGGTTTGTCGTTAAAAGTGATGTATCTACATATTTATCAGCGACAAAAATTAAGAATTAGATGTCTAAAATAATTTCCTAATTATTTTTTTACTTAGCGTATCAGTAAATATTATTTATTTTATCGCTGCAGCTGAAAATAATTATGTATTCCAAAACAGGACATTACTGTATAAATATCGATTATTGGATTTAAAAATTATTTTTCAAAACAAAGTTGGAGAAAACTACGTTTATGTCATAAAATGTGGAGTTCTCTTTGAAATAATCGAGAAAAACCCAACATCTAGTTTTGACGCCACCAGTATATATCATGCATTATAGTTGATTACATACGTAGTTTTGTTTGGTGAAAATGAAACTTTCTAAAAGTATTCCCAATTAAAACATATTAAGAATTTCCTACATTATAATTTTGAAAGACGTTTGAGTGGGCAGACAATTTGGTTTAAAATAATCATATGTCTAAAAAATTTAGTCTAAAATAATCAAAAACCACTTAACACATATAACTCGCTTTTAAAAAATCTAAAAGAAATAAGTTTGTTTATTATATGTATATTTTATTAAATTATTATAGGTGTGACTGATAAGTGGTCGTACTCGCCACTTTAACCAACCATTGTTGGGACCATGGTAGGACCTTCAGAGATTATAATGCGAATTTTTCATACCATGTAAATCTATATACATATATTAATAAATGCGTTTGTTTTATTAAATTTGTTTTCTTATATGGTATGAGCGAAAAAAAACGGCGTCTATTTGTTTATGTACAAATATATGACATCGATATTCATTTCCAAGCCACCTCTGACGCCGTTTTTTTATCGTATGGTATACACTTACATATCTCTTATCCTTTAAATCCGATTATTTCTAATAATTATAAAAATAAGATACCTGATTGATTCTTCCGAAATATTATAAAATGAGATATCAGGAAATAAATAAAGTTACTTATCTCGTTTGTTTTGGGAATTCAAAAAAAAGGGTATAGAGAATCTTAAGAGACACAGTTCAAATATTATTTTTGAGTATAATGGGTGCTTCAAAAAATGTGGCGGATATAATGTAACATGTTTTTTAATGCAAAACTCTTATTTATAACTTTTATTTTATTTTCGATTCTGCCTAAAATTCTATAACTTTTTTTTTATAAATAACGTTAGTATTTGCAAAAAAAATTATTCCTATGTTACATAATTGTCAGTTGTTTCCGAAGTTGGGCTACCCAAATTTGGTAGGAGTGTTTTACAGAGGTGAAGAAAAAGATATATGTAAAAATACTTGGAGTTAGATGCTACACTGTGTTCAAACAGATTTTTTTGGCTGATCCTATATATTATTATTTTTTCTAGTGCTTTTACAAAACCTTTCAACATTTGTTAAGAAAGTATATTAAGTACATCTATACTCTATACAGCTTGCAATCTGTTCTGAATTTTTCAACTTTTATCCTTCTTTTACTTCATTTACACTATAACAAGTTTTGCCATGACAAAACAAAAATTATTTATTATTAAGCATTAAAGTAATTTATATAGTTATATGACATTATTAATAGAAATTGAAGAATTTTGTAAAATCTATCAGAAGAAATTATAATATACCGGGTGTTTTTCAAACGTGGCTTGATTGACGTATTCAATTAGTTTCGGTTATTTCTTGTTTCACCTGAAATGACTACAACTTGGTTTTTAAATGGTACCGTCGGTATTTTTTTACTTTATTTGACAGAATATGGCATTGTGAATAGAATGATTTAATGTCAACTTTTGACATATTTACTCAAAAAAATTGTATTTTAAATTACAATCTAGAGTGCCATGATAAAAAACAACATGTAACCGGTTGTAAAGGTAACGACAGTTTGACTCGATATACGAAGTGTGTGGTACCAAATTACCTATTTACCAGGTACCAAAAAGGAAAAGACAAAAAATATTAGACGATCAAATCAATTTTTCCGAAGCTCCTTGATTAAAAATTAATGGTTTTAACACAGCCATGACACTAGATTGAATTTTAAAATGCTATTTTTTTTAATTGAAAATGTCAAAAGTTGACATATGATATATGTCATTCTATTCAGAATGTCATTTTCTATCAAATAAAGTATAAAAATACCGAGGGTACCATTTAAAAATCAAATGTTGTACTCGTATACATTTCCGGTGAAACAGGAAGTGACCGAAACTAACGGAATACGAATCAATCTCGATTTATGTCATATACCTACTAACATTCCGAATTGGTAAACCCCGAATTTAATTTTTTTATCTGAAAAAATAAAAAAGTTATAGAGGTGAACCGCTTTTGAAAAAACACTCAGTATAGGCTGCGTCATTGAAAGAATCTGCAGATATTTTTCTATTTTAAATACGTAGTCGAATTTCAAAAATATATATTGAACACCCTGTAGCTCTACCTTAAATATCTACATATAAATATCTAATATTTTTTCTTCATCAACAAATTGAAATATTATAAAACTAGTTTTAGGTTACACCATTATACAAGAAATATACGTAAAAAAAGTAATAGAATTTTACGCAGAATCTAAAATAAAATAGGATGTTACATTTAAAAAAAACATTATGTTAAATCCGCCACACTTTTTACAAAGTTACAGACGTAGGTAGGTATAGTTTCATATTATATTCTTTAATTATCCATCTAAAAATAAAATATTTATATACCTAATATAATACTTTAGTATCCAACAAGTGGCTATGAAAATCAAAATAAATATAAATCCATGTCCAAAAATAAAAAATGTAAATAACGCTTTGAGGTATAAATTCGGTTCGAATCAGATAAGATATTTTTATTCTTTACCGAGAATTAAATTCGAAGAATTCCTAGTCCCTACTTCTTTGCCAAATTCAATAGTCTCCGCCCCTTTTTACGTTTTAATTTCTGCCACCAGTTGGCAGCATCGACTTATACAGGCTCATTGACTAACTATTAATATATAAACAAGGGTATAGCGTAATAATAATGTCTATAGAAAGTAATACTATTACAATGCGTGATATGAAATCTGAAATCTAAATCACACTTTACTACTGCAACGACATAAAAATCCTTAATAATCTAACCACTAAATATAGTCTGTACACTATTGTTTAAAATGTCCGTTACTGTTTAAGATGTACGTTACTGTTTAAGACTGAAAACATTTTAGATGTTAAATGCAAAACTAGAACTTAAATATACACTTAGCTGTTCTTTATGTAACCCCTGCTTCAAACAGTAGCAGCGCGAGGAGGTCTAGCTCTCTGTACTGTCTGTCGGCGATCCAGGCTTAGAAATGGGGGTGAAGCAGCACGGGGCTCAAGCCACATCCACGCTGGGGACTCTATGTGTAAGACAAATCAATCCTACTGGGGACATTTGTCCATGGGACATCCGTCCATCAGATACTGGCACAAGAGAACACTACTAGGACCTTGAAAAATAGTCCATACCTTGGACACTTGTCCGTAAGACAATGTCCGTCCATAAGACCCTAGGAACACGAAACTCTTGTTTAAAATCAAACACCGTCTAATAAACAAAATGAACCTACCTCGAAATACTTCCGAGGGCTCAATAAATAATAAACAATCTGTCCCTTCTTCCAAATGACATTCTGGAGGACAAAAGCAAAGGGACGCCAACGTGCCAGCCAAACACAAATACAAGTTGGGACATCCGTAACTCTACCCTCAAAATATTCACTAATAATATCGAATCTAAAAGGAAAATAACTCAGCTTTACCTGTTGCTTTGAAATAGCAGCTGATTCAGATTATACAGCAAGATTTAAATAATCACCATTTCTAAAAGCTGGGATAAAACAGAGCGTCAAAACAAACTGAGGTTAAGCACGGAGAGTTGACAGAAGCGATGTTGACAGCGCGCGCCTCCACAGAATAGTAACAGGATTGTGTCGAACGATCACAGGGTTGGCGACCAGGGAACGTAAAAATTACGCGTCAAATAAACTATCCGGCCTGACCGAGAGGGAATCCGGTGATGACAGGCCAGACATCATATATTATATATAAAAAAGACATGTAACGAACTAAAAACGTTACAGTATTTCAAAAACTATACATTTTAGTCATATACTTTTCTAATGAAACAAACCTTTATTTTTTTACTAGAATCCAAAAATCAATGAATATATAGGGTGTTCCATTACAAAAAACATAACTTTGATGTGTAACTTTTTTTGGGGACACCCTGTAGAACTCTACATAAATTTAGAAAATATTTTAAATTGACTTACATAAGCTTAGAAAATTTCACTTCAATACAAACTTTTGTTCTCCTTGCAAAAACCGCGTCGTATATGACGCGCCACCCTGTATAATTCGATTTCAATCAAAATTTCAATGATTAGAATATCAGCAGAATAGGTATAGCTTATGTATTAGATTTATTTATTTAAATAAATTTACTTAGAAAAAGAATTAAAAAAATCAAAAAATTAAGAAGGAAATAATTAAGAATTTACTAAAATTAGTGATTTAGTATTTTATCTATAAAACACAATACAGAAGGTTTTACATTAATACATTCACAGTAATTGAATTCCGAGATAAAAGTCTCTGGGTACTCCACTATCTCCAAAAGTAAGCATTTTAGAACATATATTTATAGCAAACTTTTTTGCTTATTTTTATCTGCAGAATATGCTGCCAAAGTTTCCGGAATACAGTTCGGACCACCCTGTATAAACATAGGTACACATTGAATTCAGAATAACATCCATCGATATTCTAAATATTATCTTAAATTTTATATTTTCCCCCCTTCTATAAAACGGCGATTATCGCGTGCTTATAAAATCGCGGCACCGACCGCCCTAGGATTCGTTCGTCGAATGGAACAGATGTTGCATATTTATCGGTTCTTTGTTTGCAAATGCACCTCGGGTACAGCCATAGCATCGATCTGGTCGCACGGGAGATCGACATGACTCACGGAACGTGCCCGGCGAATGAGTTTTCCGTCGAATTTCACTTGGGAATCGGTTCGTAGCCACAGAAAGCGAGTGGATGAGATTCGGGACAGATATGACTACGATTATGATCGAATTATGTATTATGATCGAATGAATGTATAATTGAGACAGCTTAGATAGATTCGATAATGCATGGTCGGGGTTCCCAGATCCTCATATTAAAAAAGCGGGGCATTATTGCTAAAGGCCCCATACACTTCGGTTATGTTGCACGGTTTTAACCGAACGGGTAGGACTGTTCAGTTAAAAACGACACTATATGTGAGTGTTCGGTCCATTTTTGTCCCTTCGTTCAATATCTGTCTGCCTGATATTTTAACCGTACGGTAGAATTTAATAACAATATTGAGGGTTTATTTATTTAGCGTATGGCGTACATGGATTTAATTACAACATCAAATGTATATATTCAAACACAATATAACATGTAAACAGATTGTCACAAATTGTAAAAATAAAACTAGGTATTTAAAAAGTTATATACAAAACATATTACAAAAAGTACACTTAAATTTTATAATCTAGGCTATTGATCCAGTTCAACACGGTGTCTGTGGCTTCAAAGGAATCACTCGCTTCTCCTCCATATGCTGTAAGAGGGCATTCAGTTACAATGTGATGAACAGTTTGACGTGGTTCTCCGCAGTCACAAGTCGGTGATCCGGTCAGTCCCCATTTATAAAAAGAATCACGACATATGCCATGAGACGTTCTTACCTTGTTGAGTACCTTCCACTCGTGGCGGGGCAGCTCCATCCCTGGTAGAGCTGCTGTAGGGTCGATGACATAAGCTGCTTGATCTGGTTTCAAAGAGTCCCAGTACTCCCTCCATTTATCATTTATACTGAAGTTTTCTCCCAAAAGTTGTTCTGCTAATAGTAGTGCGGGGGCTCTAGACTTCAGTCTTCACAGACGGGCATCTGGCAAGTCGTTGTGGACTGGAAGATGGGGATTTGATAATATTTTCTGATATTCCTTAACGAGTCTTTCCTGTCTTCGAATACTGGGAGGTGCAATATGACTCAGAGTGATAATGCCAAGGTAGAGCTGTGCTTTTTAAACAGGCGCTGACTATTCTCATAGTCTCATTAAGTTTGATGTCAATTATCTTTACGTGGCAGCTGTTTAGCCAAACTGGAGCGCAATATTCAGCAACTGAGTAAACTAGGCTGAGAGCTGATGTTTTAAGAGTGGATGCGTTTGCGCCCCAAGTAGTACCGCAAAGTTTGTGTATTATATTATTTCTAGTAGTTATTTTAGCTGCGGTATTCTCTAGATGCCTTTTATACGAGAGAGTGTTCGGTCCATTGTTACTCCTAGATATTTTGGATAAGGGTTATAACGTAGCAAGTTGTTATTGAAGTATACTTGGGGCTCCAGGCGTGCTTATTTATTATTGAGATGAAAGCACGACACTTCAGTTTTATTCATATTTGGGATTAGTCTCCAGTTTGCGAAATATTTTCCCAGTACAGACAGGTCTTCTGATAGTAGGCCATTAGCTTCTTCTATAGTTTTACTGCGGATGGCAAGAGCTAAATCGTCGGCATACCCAAATTTTGTTGACGTTGTATGTGGAATGTCGGAGATATATAGATTAAACAGTACCGGTGCGAGTACCGAGCCTTGAGGGAGCCCATTATTAAGGTGTCTTATTTTACTCCTGTTTTTTCCTGTTATTATTTGGAAGGGCCTGTCGCACAGCATGTTGTTTAATAGAGATGCTATTCTACTGCATGGTCCTACGTTGAGGAATTTGTATAGAAGACCTTCTCTCCAGACCGTGTCATACACCGCAGTCAAGTCAACATACACCACAGTGGTCTTCAGCTGTTTTTGGAATCCTGCTTCAATGTGTGTTGTTAGGCTGAGTACCTGGTCCACACAGCTACGATGCGGTCTGAATCCAGCCTGTTTAACAGGAGTATGTTCCAATATCAATGGGCCTATTCGGTTTAATAGCATACGTTCTAGAAATTTGTAGCATGAACTTAATAAGGCTATTGGGCGGTAGCTTTCAGGCAAGTTCTTAGGTTTGTTTGGCTTTAGAACTGCAACTATTTTGGATTTCTTGAGCTCTATTGGAATATGCCCTGTTAGTAGGATATCGGAATAAAATTTACTCAGCCACATTCTTGTATGTTTCCCGCAGTTTTTGAGGAATTCGGGGTGAATTCCATCGAATCCAGGAGCTTTACCAGATTTGGTGTCTTCCAGTGCTTTATCCACTTCTTCCACAGAGAATGGCTTGGCGTATTCAGAGTGGGCACTTGCTTTTTGGCGGCAGATTGTCAGTTGTTTTTTAATATTTGCGTTTTGTTGTTTGCTGCTAGGGGCCTTAGAGAGTCTTGCAGCGATTTGGTCTGCTGATACTTCCGGTGGTTCACGAGTGGGTGGGTTAGAGCTGCCCAGTTTCCTCAGAAGGCTCCAAGCCCCCCTGCTAGATTTTTTGAAATCCATTCTACCTGTCGTTTCTTCCCATTTTTTACAGCGTTCTATATCAAGACGATTAAGGAGCTCGTCTGCTATCTCAGAGTCTCCGTTGTTCTGAAATTCCTGATAGAGCTGTTCCATGTCGTCGCTCCATCCTGGGACATATTCCTTTCGAAATCCACGTGGTATACACTTTTTTGCTGTTGTTATAACGGCTTTGCCAAATCTACCATAATTGAGGCTTTTAGGAGGGATCCATCTGACGACTTTGTCCAACTCCACAGCGAATTT
This sequence comes from Sitophilus oryzae, assembly GCF_002938485.1. Classification (NCBI taxonomy): domain Eukaryota; kingdom Metazoa; phylum Arthropoda; class Insecta; order Coleoptera; family Curculionidae; genus Sitophilus; species Sitophilus oryzae. The sequence goes on along the minus strand of NW_022146189.1, from coordinate 296,014 downwards.
GTCCCATTGGGCCTTTCCAAAATTCCACCTAGGCCTGGGTGTAGAAAGGATTATCGGAATTTTAATTCCAGTTTCGAGAACTATGGGGCGATGTTGACTGTGTGGGAAGTCATCCAGAACTTTCCTCGACATTGATATAGGACGTTTAGCATTCTCTGAGACAAAACAGAGGTCTGGGTTTGTTTCAGTGTTCCACGCAGCTGATCTGAAAGAGTTTCGTTCTTTGGCATCAAAAATTAGGTGAAGATCATGTGAATCAGCCCAACTCGCAAGGCGATCGCCATTTTCATCAGTGGTTCGATATTTCCAAGCAGTGTGATGGCTATTGAAGTCGCCTGCATATATTGCAGGGTGTGGATAGACATTTAGGACATTATCAGGCCAGGATGTTTGAGGTGGCTTATAGGCATTAACGACGGTAATGTCAGCTATTTTTGTTACTACTTGGTGGATGTTTGAGGTTACTGTGTAGAATTTAATAATATAGCGTTTTCAATGTCATTCCGAACGTAGGTTGCGACTCCATATGAGCGGTGGTAGGTAGCTCCAAGTAGGTCAAAACCGTGAATTTTGCCTCTGCGACGTTGGTGGTCTTCACTCTCTATATGGGTTTCCTGGATAACAGCCATGTCAATCTTTTGGTCTAGCAAGAGTTTCGAAATGTACTCGCTTTTAGCTCTCCTAAGACCTTCGGCGTTTAATTGGCAAATTCGAATTGTTTTTCCGAGATTTTTTGTCAATTGGTCCTGAGAAGGGCCGTGTTTGGAAGATTTTCCAATATATGAATCCATGTATAGTAGCCAGGAGATCCGGAGATATTGTCTGGCTGCCGAGGGTCGCACTAGCTCATTTATGTTTGACCGTTACCCGGGGTGCACGTGTAGCATTCTGCTACGGACGCGAGCTAGCCTTACACCCCAATATTGAGGGTTATTTCTTGCTACAGATTATTTTAGTAAATTTACCATCCGTTCTTTATTTTTACAACCCGTTTGTAAAATCGCTGTATGGCTAATTTGTGACATGTTTGTAAATATGTTATAATATATCTTTATATTCACCAATATTCTTTGTGAATTTATTTAAAAATATGTATCTCATAGAATATTTACTTTTTCATTGTAAATTTATCTTTTAAAATTGCCAACTTCTTGTAGTATTACAATAGAGTAACAACAAATTAAAACATTTTATTATCGTGAATTTACAATATTACTTTTGTAAATCCACAAATCGTTTAATATATTTTAAAATTGGAAATTCACAAAGCAATAAGCAATTATTAAATTTAATAAAACACGTGTGTTTATAATTATAAAATTTATTATAGAGGTTAATAAGAAGTCACAAAAACAGAACTTATGAGATAACTCATTAAGTAAGATACTCAATGTCATCTCTTCTTGTCTAGAAGAACCTCACTGGAATTCTGCGCCTCACCAAAATAGGAACAAAATTTCCATTATATAGGTTAGGTTAGGTTAGAGTCCTCTACTTATTAAATTTGTCCTCTGCAGTCTGAAAGAATAAATAATAGATATATATTGATATAGAAAGATCATGGAACAATTATGTTATAATATATCTTTATAATCACCAATATTCTTTGTGAATTTATTTAAAAATGTGTATCTCTTTTTATCCGCGCGATTTTAACTATATATGGTTAAATCTGAGTAAAATAACCGAAGGGTGAAGGGTATGGAAATGGAGGCCTTTACCTCGCATTGCGACTGTTATTTATTGTGTTGTTACGACTATCTATTCAGGTATCCTTCTTTTAGGTTCAACCCTAGACTAAGCTAGATTCAACCATAGCGTTATTTAGCCCTTATAACGTGGGTACTTCCTTTAAACTAAAGTCCGTGTCGTCATTGTCGTCTGACTAATTTCACATGAATTACCCTTTCGTCTGAGGTAACAGATCCCCCAGGCATGACTTTTCAAGGTATAATGAGTGAAATAAGTCTGCCTCTCTTTAGGGAAAACAACACTTTAATAACACAAAAATTTCTATATCTATACCTATTTCAAATCCTCATTCAATTTTAGATATGGAGATATAGAGAGATATAAACACAGTAAAAAATACCTTTATCATTGTTTTTATTAATCTCTATATAATTGTATTTTTCAAAGCATTGATTAAATTTTCTACAATGTTGTCATATGATAAACCTCCATATTTCGTCGTTTTATCCAGTGTGTTTAAACGTTTGACTCGAAATATGTTGCAATATGTCAGATAAACATTTTATTATCCTAACGATGCAACGAGTTTGTATATGATAATCGGGTTTATTTTCTTAGGTATTTTGTGGTTAAAGGCCTTTCCACGTGCTTTTCTTTGAATAAGTTTTGAAATAATTCTGCTGTATTCCATCAACTGTAATTTACAAGCGAATTTTAATTTTACCAAAAAATGTCAACTTCCATTTTTGATATAAGTTACTTTGAAAGATCTAAAAACGAATTGTGAATTTTTTTTTGAATTCACCCCTGAGACGGTGTGAAATAAACAAATAAAATTATTTTTTCGAAATTTCGGACAAACCATAATAACTAGAAAAAAAGTTCAAATGAAAGTTGCAGAGCGTCCAATTTTACATAGAAATGATCTTTATACTTTTTTTGCTCAAATTAAAATTAACCGAGATAGAGTGGTTAGAAGCTAGCGGACATCTTTTATTGAAATATTTTTTCAAAGTTCTTACCGTTTTTCTGAGATTTTTCACCCCTTCTTGGAGTGAATTAAAAAAAATCGAAATTTATAATTTTCCAAACAAATTGAATAAAAATGTTAAATATAATATGAATTTTTCACCAACTTATATGTTTTTTAAATTTCTACTATCATCCCCTAGCTTCTAGCTATCCTATCTCGTTTTCTTTCATCTGAGCAAAAAAAGTAGGTATAGAGATCATTTCTATCTAAAATTTGACGCTCCACAACTTTTGTATTTGAACTTTTTTTTCTAGTTTTTACCGTTTCTCCGAAATTAAAAAAAAAATAATTTTAGGTAGCTTTTAGTTAATTATCCATTTGATATTATTAGTTTTGTGGTCTGTGATACTATACAGGGTGAGTTTCATACGATGTTCTCTATGGGTATCTCGGAAACACTGGAGATAGAAAGTCGGTTAAATGGGGAATGAACTGCAGTTTTGTGGGGTCATAAATATAGTCCAAAAAAACAAATTTTGGTTATTTTAAAAATTGTCCCTAATTCCGTTATAGTCTATTTTAGACAAAAAGTTTTCAGATAAAAGTTGTAGATAATCACATCCCTAATGAGTTTGTGTTCTCCGATTTTTTTCTAAAGCCTATGTTTTTTTAAATGGAAACCATAGTTAGCCATGACTACATAAAAAGCCCAACTAATTTAAGCTTTTCAGCGATATAAACTATATGTTTTTTTTTCAAAAAATTACTGAGTTATAGTCAATTCTTATTTTTCTTGGCTAATTTCACTTAGTTGGCATGGTGTTCTTATTTTGTTATGATTTATAACTTATAAAAAAGACAAATTATATTATTAAACGGCTCTTTTCAATTTACATTACACAAACTAAACCTTAAAAAAATAATGTATCACTACATACTGCACTTTAAGTTATTTTAGAAAATATTTAAAAAAATCCGCCATTGTTTTGAGTACATAAATGCATCTTTTTAAAACTGAATTTCTAGCTATTCTCACAGAACGACCGATCGACTTAATTAAAATTCTTCTGTTCCGCCTTCTTTGAGAGCCTCTCTTAATTCAAAAGTTCTTATGTAAACCTTGTGGTTAACCATACCGCATAAAAAATCTAAAATGGATAGGTCAGGTGATCGAGGAGGCCTATGCAATTTGTCCACCTCTTTCTATCCCTGGTTCTACATAATTATGATATAAATAATTTTTAACATTTCTTTCATTGTGGGGGGGAGGGTGGTGTTTCATAATGAAAACCATGTTGGAACCACTCTATTAATGCGCGAGTATCTAAATTTAACTTTTCTACCATGTCTTGAAAACCGTTCTCTAAAAAAAGAAATGTTCACCGGTCAATGTATCCTCGAAACTGTATGGCCAAGAAAAGTTGAACCAATAATCCTACACGCTTTTCTTCATTTGAAAAATTCATATTTACACTTTTTGTTTATTTTAATTTACAAAGTTTGGATGTGACAGTTTCACATTTCTGAGAGCCACGACGATTGAACTTGTTTCCATGGCTAACTAAGTGAAATTAGTCAAGAAAGATAAGAATTGGCTATAACTCAGTAATTTTGTGAAAAAACATATTATAGCTTATATCGCTGAAAAGCTTAAAATGGCGATTTTTGAAGTCATGGCCAACTATGGTTACCATTTAACAAAAACATGTTTGTGTCATATGTCAAAATTGACAGGCTTTAGAAAAAAATCGAAGAACACAAACTCATTAGGGATGTGATTATCTACAACTTTTATCTGAAAACTTTTTGTCTAAAATAGATTATAATGGAATTAGGGACAATTTTTAAAATAGCTAAAATTTGTTTGTTTCGAAATATCTAGTAAGCCATGAACTTTTTCAAAAATCTAAAAGGCGCATATTTATGACCCCACAAAACTGCAATTTTTTCCCCGTTTAACCGACCAGGTTTAAGTTTTTTTTATCTCCAGTAGTTTCCGAGATACCCATAGAGAACATCGTAGGGAACTCACCCTGTATATTTAAAAAAATCTTTGAATTAACTAATGAAAAATACCACCGATCTGTTTTTGTCAAAAAGGATAACCAGCCATCAAAATCCCGCACGAAGCACAAACATTTCGTATTTTCTCTTGTAGCGAATTTCGCGGTATTAGACACGAACTATAGAGTCAGATGTCCTCGTTTTGCCACAAACTGCACGACAATTTCGTAATTGAACGGTTGTGGGAGGTTCGGAACTAGCGGTATTTTGCTGATAGCGACAACGATTTGAATACCCACCGAGTCGATTGACGGCAAAATTTTTGCTTGTACCTTATTTATGGCTGCCTAGGGAGATCTATCAGAATCGGCTTCTAATCTTTGTTAACGGTTTCAAATGTTGAACCGTTCATTGAAGGGAAAACGTTTTTTTTCTTTTCTTTCAACCAACGGTTAAACATCAATCAATTATACAGGGTGGCCCGAACTGTATTCCGGAAACTTTGGCAGCATAATCTGCAGATAAAAATAATTAAAAAAGTTCGTATAAATGTATGTCCTAAAATGCTTAGTTTTGGAGATACAGGGTGTAGAAGTTTCATTTTTATTTCGATTTTTTCCAAATAATTTATGAAGTAACTTCAATATTTGGATAAAATTGGTGTAAATGAAAACATTGGTATGCGCAGTTTCTATAGTGCACGTCAATCTAAATTTAAATAGCGTGGGTGCATAAAAACTATCAACATAGACGCATATAACACAATATTTCCTGCTTATGCAATGAGACATAGACGTCAGGCATTTCATTCGATTTAAATTTTGTCGGCTAGCAAATATAGCCACCCTTGACCTTTTTTATATTAACAATTATATGTTTTAATTAAGCGTAGTGCCCTGATTCGTATCTCTTTACGCTTTGATTCGTCCGTGTTGAGTTCAGTGGCGGATCTTGCATATGGTTCAAGTAAAACCAACGATTTTATTTTAATGTTCAGTGTCACTTGATTATGGGTTTTGATAAGTTCTTGAATTGACTTTTCGAACTGACATCGTCTTTAAAAAAATTACATGGCGTTTTGGCTTGTATACCGGGTGCGTCTCAAAAGTGGTTGTAGGATAACTAGGGATAGGATAACCCCTATAACTTTTTTATTTTTTCACATAAAAAATGAAACTTGGTTTGTTAATATATGGCGTAAATTAGGATTGATTGACGTATTCAATTGTTTTTTGTTACTTCCTGTTTCACCGGAAATTACTACAACTTTTGATTTTTAAATGGCATCCTCGGTATTTTTTTACTTTATTCGATAGGAAATGACACTCTGAATAGAATGACATATCATATGTTAACTTTTGAAATTTTTGCATATGGTTTATTTAAAATTGTAACATGCGGTTCATAACAACAATTTGACTCGAAATATCAAGTGTGCGGTACCAAATTATTCGTAAAAAAATGTTTTTTTTTTCCAAATATGCTAATGAGCCACCCTCGTTCCTTTTGAAAAAAATGAGATATGATTAAAAATACGATTTGGGCATCTTTTAAGCTGCCAGGACAAGACACGAAAAACATTAGACGATCAATTCTATTTTTCCAAGGCTCCTTGATTAGAAATTAATGTTTTTAACACAGGCATCATGGCACTCTAGATTGAAATTTAACATACGATTTTTTTAAAGCAAAAATGTCAAAAGTTGACATATGACATGTCATTCTATTCAGAGTGTCATTTCCTATCGAAGAAAGTAAAAAAATACCGAGGGTGCAATTTAAAAATCAAAATCCTAATTTAGGGTGAGCCACTTTTAAATGCACCCGGTATATCACTAGTCATTATCACCGAAATTATGAATAGAAGAAATGAATTACAGTGAAACTTCTTTATCTCGAAATTCCTTAACTCAAAATATTCTCTAACTCGAATATTTTTAGTATATAATTTGCTTTTGACAATCTGACTAGATATTTTTATCTCTATAGTAGTGCCATTCACCAGAAAGCGAAGTCTGAAAAACTTGAAAAGAGTCTATCTAGATAGAAGAGAAATACTTCCATCACAGGAAGTCAAATATCTGAGAATAACCCTGGACAGTAAACTTCTATGGAACAGGCATATTAAGAACATTAGACAGGAAATAGATGAGGCTGCGCTCCTAACATTTTGCGCTTGATTTATACCATGATAGTAAGACCCATGTTTACTTATGGAGCAGTTGCTTGGTATACAAAACTAGGGCAACGTACAGCAAGGCAAAACCTATGCAAAGTACAGAGACTGGCATGTATCTGCATCATAGGTGCCATGCGAACGTCGTCACACGTCGTTTGCTCAACAGCAGCAATGGAGGTCATTCTAGACCTAACACCACTGCACATTGTCGTCGGTAGATATGCCAATGCGACAATGATTAGAATGGTCATTGACGGAAACAGTACTAGGAGAACTGCAGGTCAACCAAACCAAACTCCCAGTGAATGACATACCAAGAATGTACAACTTTGAGAAACACTTCACAGTAGTATTGAGCAATAAAAAGAACTGGAAGAGAGAAACGTTTGCTGAGCTTGTAAAAGACCATACCATAACGTGGTATACTGATGCTTCCAAAACCAAAGCAGGGACAGGGGTAATATTTGGGCTGAAAACAATGAGCACCTACCCCAGCATCTTTCAGACATAAATCTGCGCTATCGAAAGATGTGTACAATTTATCTTAGATAGGAACTATCGAAAATAGGAAATAGCTGTCTTATCCTAGAAATAGCTATAGTCAACCACTACTAAAGGCGGTCAACTCAGTAACCATCAATTCGAAGTGGGTCAAAAAATGACTAGAGAAGTTGAACAAATTAGGCAAAGAAAATAAAATTCTTTTACTCTGGGTGACAGCTACCGAAGGATAGAAGGCAATGAAAAAGCAAACGATCTAGTTAGAAAAGGAGCGAACACTACCACTAACTGGACCAGAACCGTTCTTAAGTTAAAGCAGAACTCAAGAACCTGGGGGTCTCCATCCGTAACCTGGAATGGGAATCCTCCAACTGTCTAGAATGTAGAATGTTTAGGAGGGGAGTTAATCACCGCGACCTTACAGATCTATTGTGTATTCCCCTTTCTTGAGTTATAACTCATCATACAGTCTCAAGGCTTTAACAAAAGCCAGTATCTGAGACGGCTCCACAGAGGCCAGCTCTCCATCCTCGACATCAGCCGTACCAAAGTTCATGGCACGAATGGTCGTCGTCTCGGCGCACTCAGTGATAAGGTGTTCTGGTGTTTCCCCATCTTCCCCACAGAATCTGCATTCGCCGTTGTTTCTCAGCTTCAGCCTACTGAGGTGTTTGTTGAGGAGACAGTGTCCTGTTAGAAACCCCATGACAATCCGAAGATTGTTCTTACTTAAATCAAGGAAAACCTTTGATTTTTCTCGGTCATAAGTTCTGAGGAACTTTGTCGAGTGTCTTAGGCATCCAACGGTCTAAGACACTCGGAGAAATTTCTCAGAACTTACGACAGAGAAATTTACCCAGTAGTAGTTACAAAAAGCATTTTTGGTAAACTCTGTCTCAAATAGTTTCTGAAAAAAAAATATTTTTTTTAAAAGGTGCGATTAAATTTATATCTCCGAAACTAAAGTTTCAAAAAAAGTCATACTAAACTAGAAATTCATTTACCCAGTAGTAGTTATAAAAAGCATTTTTGGTAAACTCTGTCTCAAATAGTTTCTGAAAAAAATATATTTTTTTAAAAGGTCCGATTAAATTTAACGACCACAGAAAAATTTACCCGAACTTACGACAGAGAAATTTACCCAGTAGTAGTTATAAAAAGCATTTTTGGTAAACTCTGTCTCAAATAGTTTCTGAAAAAAAAAATATTTTTTTTTAAAAGGTGCGATTAAATTTATATCTCCGAAACTAAAGCTTCAAAAAAAGTCATACTATACTAGAAATTACTTATTTATATCAAGGAAAATCAAAGATTTTTCTTGATATAAGATATAAGTAAGAACAATCTCCGGATTGTCACAGGGTTTTTAACATGACACTGTCTTATCACCGAACATCGCAGTAAATTAAAGCTAAGAAACAACGACGAATGCAGATTCTGTGGAGAAAATGGGGAAACACCAGAACACCTCATCACAGAGTACTGAGTGTGCCGAGACGACAACCATCATTCGTGCCATCAACTTTGGTGCGGCTGATGCGATCTGAGATGGAGATCTGACCTCTATGTTGACCTGACCTCTCCTCAGATTTGGTTAAAGAAGACTGTATGATGAGTTATAACTCGTTATAACTCAAGAAAGGAGGAAACATCGATCTCTAAAGTTGCGGTGATTAATCCCCCTCCCAAACATTCTACATCCTTCATTACTATAAATCGAATTTCTTAATCTCTACAACTCAACTATTTCTATAACTTATCCTTCAAAACATGTAGATTCTCTTCTATTTGGAAATCTTCCAAATTCACTTCATTCTCAAATCGCACCACTTCAGAAATTACCATCCCATATCAATTTGTTCAATTTTGCCAATTATTTGCCATCGTTTAGATATTGATATAAATTAACTTTTTTATCGTGTATTTTTAACAAGATGTAGAATGACTCGAATGTAACACAAAATTCATATTTATCACGTATGTAATCATAGACAATCCATACCATAGATTCATACCAAATAAACTTTTAGTCACGTGACTAAGCTTGACCAGCACAGCGTTGTCCACTTTTATATATTTTCTTTTAATCAAAATATTTTAGAAAACAATAATAAATTAATTATAAATACATAAACAGTTATTATTTACACCAACAAAGATCACCTTCTTAACAGCACTTAGGAGACATAAAAGGCCATTACTACCGCTTTCCCGTTCAAAATATTCTAATAACGTTTTGCTTTACGGCAGTTTTTTACGGCTATTAAGCTATCTTGTACATTTCGCACTAAAAGAGGTTCTAAAAATAACAATATTCGACTGCAAGGTCTGCTAGTAAACATTTTCAAGCTTAAAATATCGCAACACTATTTATTTAAACCAAAAATTCCGAATCGTAATACAAAAGTGAAGTGTAAAAACGAATGACAATGTCAGGAAATAAATAAATAAATGGCAACTGGACATTTTTTACAGCAGAGCTATCATCTGAATTCTCAGCGCGAATTTTAAATTCCAGCACAGTTAGCCTGGGCCAAGATGTCAAGAAAAAAAATATATAAACTTTGAGTACTTTATTTTTTAAATGCAATACCACTGGCTTCAAAAAAATATAAAAATTAAAATCGACGATGTACAATTGGGGTCTCTACACAAATTTAAAAAAAACTTTTTCAACCAGAGTAAAAAGCGCGTAAAAAGTTTTGTTAATAATAAATAACGACCATCATCAGCAAAAGGTATGCTTACTGTTGCCCCCTCCCTGTTTCTAAATCCAGGAGGTTGGGTCTCTGCACAAATTTAAATAAAAATATACTTTAATCTAATGGAAAAAGCAAAAAAATATTTTTTTTCTAATATTTTAGTGATAAAATTTTACTTTATGATCATAAGTATTAGTAAACAACTAAAACTACAAACTAACAATGAAATACAAACTGAATTTAGACTAAAACGGAAGAAAACAATTAGGTACTAGCTGTAAGTAAATAAATAAATTTTAAACATGGTTACTGTAGTAGGAAGCAACACTCTTAAGGAGATTTTTTTGATAGTTCTTTTTATCTCGGATTTAAATTAAAGTTTTTTGAGAACAACTTAAAAGAATGATGCACCTGCTCTGAGGCTTACTCAGAGTAAAAACCCAATGCTTTCTGTGAAATACTAACAAAATCCACTATATGGTGAACAACAGCGTGAATTTTTGGAGTAAAACTAATTTCCGTCTCTTATTTTGTCGGAAAATTTCAGTATATAGGCTTTGTAATTGGTATCAATATATTTTCTAAAACAGCTGGCTACCACATCATTGAAGGCACAAAATACCTCTATGTATTTGTTGTCTAAAAAAAAATAAGCAAAGGGCCTAGTGTCTAACAATAATAAAATAAGGTTTTGTTACAAAGTAAGTTAATTACAGTCATAGCAGGATCTAGTGCTTTAAGGACTTTTTTAACTTTTTTCAGCAAGTTTGTGGCATTATTTCCATTAAATCTGCTGCAATGGTCTAATTGTATCCCAGAACTTCTTAGCCAGCTTTCAGCAATTTTTATAAATGTTTTTAATTTTTGCTCAGACCTAAGTCTACCAACAACAGATTTTGTTATTGGATACACTGGTGATCGCGTATTGTTTACTTTAGTTCTGGGATTAGGCCTAAACCTGGCAACTTCACATATTTTACAGCTACATAAATTCCCCTTGCTTTGTATTCTGACCTTAAATTTTTTGTAGTCCACAATTTTAGTCAGTTTTTGTTTATTTAATTTTGTATAGCAGCTGCCACACACAACATTAGGCAAGCAATTGTCATCAATGCTGTAATTTGGCGATATATCCATTATTAAACCAAACAATTTACCTGTAATTTTAACATGTAGCATTGTTAAAACATGTATAACATACAACAGATCGCGACTCTTTATGGGACCGTTTTTGACAAAATGTAACATTAGCAAACTCGACCACATTTTCATTAGATTTTGATTCTGACATCACAGGAAACTAAAAAAAATTCCACATTAACATATAAGCAGATGATGCAAAACTAAATAAAACTGAACTTTTGACAGAAAACTGTGTAGTCAACTGTTTCGTGCCAATTTGTTTACGTTTGGCTCCTTAGCCTACTTTGGTTAATATCTTTAATTTTTACACTAAAAGTAAAATATTATATAAAAATTGAAGAATACTATAGTACTAAAATAAGTATTAAAAATCTATTAAATTTATTTACCAGTGTGTTCCCTTCAAACTAATTACAAGAAATAACTTTTTTTGCTTTTGCCATTGGATAAAAAATTATATATTTTTTAAAGTTGTGTGAAGACCCAATCTCTTGTTTTCAGAAAAAGGGGGGCAACAGCGAAGGTTACGTTTAGGTGATAATGGTCCTTGAATATTCTTACCAAAACTTGTGCGCAGCTTTTAATATTGATTCCAAAAGTATATTTTTTGAAATTTGTGTAGAAACCCCAATTGTACGTCGGCGATTTTCATTTTAATATTTTTTTAAACCCAGATGTATGAGCATTTAAAAAATATAACACTCAAACTTTATATATTTTTTTTCTTGACATCTTGGCCCAGGCTAACTGTGCCAGTTTAACTCTCCAGTTAAACCCCACTCTACATGACTGCACTTTACTACAAATTAATATGAATATCCTATCCGATTGGTGTCAGATCAATAGATTTCTACTCAATATATACAGCCAAGTGTAAAATATTACCATTTCTCTTACGCATAATGAATTCAAGGAATATACTTCAACTACATCATTGCATTGGATGGTTGTGGTTGCACTTTGATGGATTGTGTAGTCGTAAAGGACTTCGGTGCGTATACATTGACAAGAAATTGTCATTTAGCGATAACTAACCGACAACAAGATGACTCTTGATCAGACTCTTTAGTCAGCTACTAAAATACTTGGGTTTTTAAAATTTTAACACCTAACCAAAAAAAACCTAACAAATCTAAAAACATCTAAAACACCTAACCAAACCAAACCAAACTTACGTTAACGTTAAAATATTTGGATCATCCTGACATAATTGTATATTTCTAGATATGACTATATTTTCGGGCGTTTATTACTTTTATCGACCGAATAAAAAGAAAATAAGTGGGCGTTTGAAAAAATGTCAACGACGCTATAAATTTCATCTGCTAACAAATATGTTCACCCTTGACCTTTTTTAATTACAGTTATGCACAGTGCCCCGATTCTTATCTTTAGGCGTGATTCGTTATATGGTGAACATTACCGTAGTAGTTTCTGATACGAATTGAAGCTGCAGAGTAGTAAAAACAGATGATTATTTGAAATACCGAGTCAAGGAAGGAATTACATATTCAATAAGACTTTTTGTTTGTTCATATTCGATAATTAAGTTAATATCTAAAAAAATATGTATGATAATCTGAGTTGATCTGGGTACTTTAACTTTTGTAATAGAAACTGGGTATTAAACTTCAAGAATATGTACTGGCTATACGAATGAGAATTTATAGCAAACCAAGAAATGAGCTCCACTGCAATTTTGGATAAAAATCATTATAATTTTCCAAGTAGAGTTATATGTTATTGGAACCTATGTATAGTTGCTATAGTAGAAACGGCATTGTACCGGGAAAAGAATTGGCATTTCTGAATTGTCAAGCCGTGGAAGCGCTTATAAGGAACGCATGTTCATGTCGATTCTTAACTGCAGGAAATTACTTTGAAATGAATTTTGAAAACGAAGAAACTATGGAGCACGTCATTTTGAACCTTGAAAGACGAGTAAATAAAATTGTTCAGTAATAATAAGGGTTCAGAACCGGGAAATAAATACCGGGAATTCCCGGTTCTTTTGAGCTATCAAAGAACCGAGACTCGAAATTAATTCCCAGTTCTTTCGGTACTTTCGAGACTCTGTAACAGTAATCAAAATCATTGCTTGTGACTATCTTTTAGTTTTGAAATTGCCCTTTTTGAGAAAGGTTGAGATCATGGGCGTTATTTGTCTAAAGCATATGACATGACCATCTTTTAACAATTCCGCCAACTAGCGTCAAATTAAAAGTTTTTTTTCGGCAGGTTTAAGGTTGATTCTCACTATACCTTCCGTATCAGCTCCCTTCCGTTTACATAAAATATATCATGTAAATGAATAGGACAATGCACATTATCCGTTCCGTTTCCCTTCCGTTCCATATCCTTTCCTTCCATACATTTTTTGGCGGACAGACTGAAGCGTATCGGAAACAACGTTGTCAAGTTCTTACATTTGTACCCTCTCTGTTAAAATTTTGCTAATATTTATTCAATGTGAGTGTTTATTCAATATTACAAATGTAAGAACTTGACAACGCTGTTTCCGATACGCTTCAGTCCGTCCGCCAAACAAATGTATGGAAGGAAAGGATATGGAACTGAAGGGAAACGGAACGGATAGTGTGCATTGTCCTATTCATTTACATGATATACTTAATATTTTATGTAAACGGAAGGCAGCTGATATGGAAGGTATAGTGAGAATCAATCTTAAATATGACTTGCCTCTGTAAGAAAAATGACAGAGTACATCGATTATCGGTGCTGAATATTTTCGTGAAGAGTTTTAACTTGGACAAATAAATCTCATATTAATTAATTCGACATTTACTTTATTTATATTAGTTTTTAAGTTGTAAATATGTTTTAATTAATTACATTGCTATTAGTACTAATAACTTATTAGTGTTATTCGTTTGTGTTAATAAACTTTGTTAACTAAACAAAACTTTGAATTATCCACACGTAATCCAGCAAAAACGTAACAATAATAATTTTTGTTGAACTTAACACATCTTGATGAACATAATATCAACCTATATCTGCATGAAAAGGTAGAATATAGAGGATGAAATTCAATTTAATTCAGATTACTGAGCTAGGATAGGCTCTTGCGGCCACCAGTAGCATGGATGTTTAATCCGTTCTTAGTTAAAATCCAGTCTTGATTGCGGAATAAAACACATTGGTCTATTTTAATGAGATATTTGTTACCGAAATGATGCTGTTCATGGTTGGCCGCATTTACTCTAATAGATCGCATTTGTCTTCTAATTGAAAAAATGTTGATTAGAACTTGAAGTAGATTTGTTTATATTAATTTTTAATAATTATTCTAAAAGTAGATAACAATAATTATGTTATAATTTAATAATTATTTTAATTTGTCTGTTGAGTTTCAATTAAAATGTGATTTTTATTAGTCACTTATATATACATGGTGGTCCGAACTGTTAGTTTCGGAGATACAAGGGTGTAGAAGTTTTATTTTTATTTAGATTTTTTCCAAATAATTTATGAAGTAACGTAAATATTTGGATGAAAATTGTTATCTGAGAGTTTTTTGACATGAGAAATTTGATTTTGGTGTCAATATGACTCCTACTTGTAGAGGGGGCCACCTACATATTTTTTAACTGGTTTGAAGAGTAATAACTTTTAGTCCTTACCTGTATAAAACTACCGAGTAAAGAAATATACATTTACCACATTTTTTACGTAAAAAGGGTCTCTTGGAAAAAATCGCTACGAGTAATGGTTTTCGGGTTATTTAGAATCGAAATTATCAATACATGTCATCATTGACATAAATTAAACATGTTGACAAAAACTTATTAGACTGAAATCATAAATTTAAAATGTTTTTGTGCTAAAAGTTCAACAGAAACTGTTTTATCATCATTTCTTCGCCAAAAAAATCGCTTTTTTTATTTAATTGTAATTTACGTCCCTCCTACCACCAGTGTTAATGACCTTGAAACTGTTTGTGAGGCAATTGCCTCAATTAATTTATTTATGTCAGGCCGGCTCGTCGTTGGCGATTTCAATGTTCCGTCCTACCACTCTCAGGTGTCCAATGACAAGAGTAGAATTCTTACCACTTTCTGTGAAACATTGGGCCTCACTCAGCGCAACAGTGTAACTAATCACAACGATCGTCTTCTGGATTTGGTTTTTGCAAACTTCGATACTGATGTTGTCAGAAGCCATGTACCGCTTTTGCCTGAGGACCTCTGTATCATCCCGCTCTCGATATATCGATTCGTACCACTTTGCCTCACTCATCCGATTTGCCGGTTACCAGGAATGGTGTTCCCCACCTTAACTTCAGGAAAGCCAATTTTCCCTGATGTATAATTCCTTGCTCGAGGCTGACTGTCTTCTGTTCTGCAGTGCGCGGATGTTAATGCTAGTTGCGACGAACTCTATAGGATTCTAAACACTATATTTTCTGAGTCAACTCCATTGAAGCGTCCCAGGCGCCGCAGATTTCCGGTATGGTACTCTAAATTGTTAATTACCACCATTTTTAAGAAAGAAAAGGCATACCGTGACTTTAAACTCTATCGTACTAATTATCATTTCCGCAAGTATAGCTCTCTCCGCCAATTAGTAAAATCTCAAGCTCGAGAAGCCTATAAAGCTTATGTGACCCGTACAGAGGCGAACATCGCCACTGATCCCTCGTCCTTCTGGTCCTTTATTAAGGCTAAACGTGGTCAATCATTGCTGCCGGCCACTATGTACGGCCCCCTGGTGCTTCATTTCGGGGCCCAGAGGTAATTGTATCAGCGTTTGCAAACTTTTTCCAGAGTGCGTATAGGAATTCTGCTCAAGCAGACGATGTTTTTCCTTCGTTGTCCTCCTCTGATCTTGTTGATGTCTCCCCAACAATAACCGCCGACGAAGTTATCACAGCGAGTAGATCCCTTAAGAACAAAATGACTGCGGGCCCGGATGGCATTCCCAGCTTCATTGTAAAAGATTGCGCGTTTGTTCAATGCCTTCCACTATGCCACATCTTTAATTTAATTCTGAAGAATGGCTGTTTTCCGGTTGCCTGGAAATCAGCTAAAGTTCTACCGGTTCATAAAAAGGACGACCTCCAGAGAGTTGACAATTATCGGCCTATTTCCATACTCTGTAATTTTTCCAAGTTGTTTGAAATTATCGTTTATAAGTCCTTGTTCTCGCAGTGTAGATCCAGAATATCTAATGACCAACATGGTTTCTATTCTAAAAGATCATGTATTACTAATCTCTGTGCCTTGTCACACGTTGTTAGTTCAGTTCTTGATGAAAGGGGTCAGGTTGATGTGGTGTATACTGACTTCAGCAAAGCATTTGATCAAATCGATCATCAGATCTTGCTAGTGAAGTTAAGTGGTCAATTCAATTTTTCTGACAGACTGACAGCACTCATGTCCTCATATCTCATTGATCGTCTTCAGTCTTCATTGAGTTCCCCAGGGGTCCAATCTCGGCCCACTACTATTCAATTTATTCATAAATGACCTCTTAACAAGCATTTCCAGCTTAAAACTGGCTTATGCCGATGATCTGAAGATCTACTGGCAGATTGACGGGCATGAGGGCTGTCTTTTTCTTGCAAAGCAATATTGATAGAATTAACCAGTGGTGTACTCAGAATCGATTGAACCTCAACGTCTCGAAATGCTGTGTCATGTCATATCATAGAACCCAGGTTCCCGTGCAGTTTGATTACAGTATTGCCAACATATACTGTCTAGAAGGACAACGTTTAGGGATCTGGGTGTCGTATTTGACGACCGACTAACCTTTATAAGTCATATTGATCAAATTGTTGCGAGTTCGTCAAGACTTCTTGGCTTTATTATTCGTAACTGTAAACTCTTCGTAGGTTCTGAACCTCTCAAGCTGCTCTATTTTTCGTTGGTCAGGTCAAGGCTGGAGTATGGATCTTTGGTATGGTGTCCAATCTATGAGTGTCATGTTGCATCCCTTGAATCAGTACAGAGGCGTTTCTTAAAGCAACTGGTGTTCAGGGAGGAGGGGGTTTACCCTGTTAGAGGTGTGGATCACATTGAGCTGTTGTCTCGGTTCGATGTGCAACCACTTTCCTTGAGAAGGATCATTCACTCAGTAACTTTCCTGTGGAAACTGCTGAATGGTCTTATAGATTCCCCAACTCTTTTGGAAACGATACCATTCCGGGTGCCACGACCTGCCTCCAGAGCGAATACCACTTTTGCGCTTCCTCGAGCCAGAACTAACGTTAGGTTTCAGGATCCGATTTTCACCATGTGTAGCAACCTTAACTCTGTCTCCGTTGACTGTGATGTGTTTGACTGCTCTGTGGGTCATTTGGTCTCACTGGTGGGTGGGGGGCATTAATGGTTAACTATTGTTTATAATAGTAATTTATAATTAATAATTTGTTATTGTTGTTATAAATATACATTTACCACATTTTTTACGTAAAAAGGGTCTCTTGGAAAAAATCGCTACGAGTAATGGTTTTCGGGTTATTTAGAATCGAAATTATCAATACATGTCATCATTGACATAAATTAAACATGTTGACAAAAACTTATTAGACTGAAATCATAAATTTAAAATGTTTTTGTGCCAAAAGTTCAACAGAAACTGTTTTATCATCATTTCTTCGCCAAAAAAAATCTGATTAATTTAAAAAACTAAAAATTTCCCGAATTTATTATTAACTGTCTACTCAGCGTGTTCATTTTTTGTCAATAATGACATGTATTGACTATTTCCATTCTAAATATCTTGAGAACGGTTACTCGTAGTGATTTTTACCAAGAAACATTTTTAGGTACGGACAAAAAGTTAATACTCCTCAAAACAGTTAAAACACATGTAGGTGGCGCCCCCTAAATTGGTGTCATATTGACATCCAAATAAAATTTCTCATATCAAAAAACTTCCAGTCACCAATTTTCATTCAAATATTGACGCTACTTCAGAAAGTACTTGGAAAAAATCGAAATAAAAATGAAACTTCTACACCCTGTAATCTCCGAAACTAAGCATTTTAAGACATACATTTATACGAACTTTTATACTTATTTTTATCTGCTGAATCTGCTGCCGAAGTTTCCGGAATACAGTTCGGACCACCCTGTATATTATGTATTGTTCACACTATATCTTTGTAGGGAAACACTTTGTAGGGAATTCGAAAATTTTTATATGAAAACCGCGTAATTTTTCATATAGGAATCAGCTCATGAAATTTTTGTATTTATACAATGTACTTTTTCTACCTTTGCAGCCTGTATGTTTAACAATATTTTGACATGTTTCGCTTTTTTAGATTTTTCTATACCGATTGTCAATATTTTCCATTCTTGAAACTAATTGCCATTGCAGTCAGTTTGACATACTGCGTGTGAATAGATCGACTTTTTTTTATTACTCTATAATCGAAACTATAAATAACCTATTTCTTCCGAGAATGTAACAATGGATAATGCAAGAATTGATTCATCATACAAATAGAAAATGAACGTAATTGTACGTCTGTATTCTATTTGATTTATTTTATTGTTTGTTGAGAGATTATGAATAAATGCTTAGACTAAAATCAGATAAGTGGCTCTTTATTTAAATATTGTCTGAATTAAACATTCATTCGTTGTTTTGAATTTGACCGTTAAAGAATCTTGAAAACTGCAGGTATTTTTTGAACACTTTGGTTGTTATTGCTATTAGGATTATTCCTAGATGAATCACAAATCAGTAAACGCTATGTCATTTTGTAAGCTATTTTCCGATAATTGATAATATTTATTTATTTACGCCAGTCACTAAAATATACATAGTGCTGATATGTATGGGAACAGTCGATTATTAGGTAAAATATAAGAGGTACCGCAAAAAGTTAAATATAAAAGTTATAGGGTTTTTAAATATCTATTAGTGGGTAATACATTTAAGTATACAGGGTCGGCCATAAAGTCGTGGCACATCTAAGTTTTATTTTTTTAAATGGAACCCCCTGTATATTATTGCATATTTCGGTTCTTCCTTCAATTCTAAGCAAAAATCGAGATACACACAATGTACTTCAAACCAACCGTTTCGGAGTTATTGACTTTTGAAAATATCACTTAAACAATTCGATTTAATTAATTTCGATGTGTTCGGTTTCATTTAACGATGGCATTCTGCGGAAACTGGGATACTTAAAAATATTTGACATTAGTTTTCAAGTTAGCATTCAAGTCTGGAAATTACAAAATTTTCACTTATAATATCACAAGAGCTTAAATTATTTTCGGAAATTTTTTTGAGGGCACGAATATTTTGAAAATTATCCCGAGTCGAAGACGAGGGATAATTTTCCTAAAATATTCGTGCCCGAAAGAAAATTTCCTGGAATAATTTAAGCTTGCGTGGTATTCGTTAAGAAAATTTCACACCTAACATTTGAAAAAAAAATATAATGCCAACATGACATTTTAAAATAATTTCATTTTGTTAAGTTGGCCAAGGTATTGATTTTTTTGACATATTATTTAAAAAATATTTTTGTATTTTTGTTTGCGATTTTTGTCATTAAGCTATTACTAGGTTTAAAACGTCTGTACGTAGAGCAAGAAGTGTATAGCGAAATATCGCGATTTGGAAAAGTAAAACCAATCAAGTCATTAAAGAAAAATGAAAATATAAAACCAGATAACACCCGAAAATAAAAATCAAGTGTATATCCGTCATATTTCGTTAAATAGGAAAATACCAGCTTTAGTTTAATAAAGGCGGCAGAACTATATATTTTTTCTAAAACATCGGCGAATTTTCCGAAGTAAATTCATATGTAGTATAAGTCTGAACAGATCCTTAAATAGACAAAATATTACCGAACCTTAGTTACATTCAAAATGCTAAAAACTTCAAATGGTATATATTTCAATATAACTAGAACATGTAGTTCATTTACATTATGATTGTAGATCTTATGTTTACCCTTTCAACTGTCAAAAAATTTTCACTAAAGTTCGTGGCCCTCGGAAAAAATTCGAAATTTTTTCAGTTGCCATGGTAGTCAACATTAAAGCATGTTAATTGGTTTAAAAAAGTATGAGTGTGAAAAATTTTCGTTAAAATCAAAATCAAAACTTCATAATTCGAAATTGTTGAGTTTTGGATACATAATCGTAATACACAATACACATAATGTACCTAATTCAACAAGCAATACTATGAAAATGCAGGCATAAAGTCCACTAACTAGACACAAACCCATAAGCTTCCAGAAGAATAGGTACATTAAAGAAATCCTAACTTCATGTTAAAAAATGAAAACAGGACGCCACCGTGTTACGCGTGCATAATCAGCTAAAATTGAGGGAATGGAGGGCCGGGCTTAAAAGAGGGATAATTTTTTAAAACATATTGTATAAGTATCACTGATTACTAGTTTAAATTAATAAACATATTTTTTATGTAACTTTAATATAATTAAGTATTCATAAAAAATATGTACATTATACTTTAAACAGCAAATCAATGATATTATTAATAGACTTATTATTTTGAGAGAAAAAAATTCATCAGTAAAATAAATTACACATTTAGTAAATCATATAACATTTAATTTTTGAGAGCTGCGATTTATATACAATACACGATTGTACTTAAACAGCCGTTAAAAACACAGTAGCACAGTAGCCTACTAAATGCCGTTAATAGATATTGTGATCTCGTTCATGTCGGCGGAAAGTAGTGCCTACCTATAAGCACTTTGCAAGAGCACCTGTGAATCAGTGGCTAAGGCTATCGCTTCGTAAGCGAATGGTCCGTGGTTCGAATCTCATGTCGACCAAGACTTTTTTATTTTTTTCTTTATAGCGTGATCTTATTGCAATGGTTTTTACTCTTTTGTTATTGGTTTAAGTTATTCTGGGGCGGTTGGTTAGGCGCGTGGTTAATTTGGAGGGTGTTAATTTCATTGGTTAGTTGGTTATATTTGGTGGGGTTGGTTATTTTTTACTAATTTATATTGTTTTTATATTTTTATCAGTGGCGTACGAGTTTAGTTGCGTTGGTTAAGGTGGTTTATTTGGTGGCGTGGATAGCGTTGGTTAGTCCTTATAAAATTCCTATATTTCATAAAGCCGTAAAGTGCGTCACATCAACGACGTCATACCTATTAACGGCATTTTAGTAAGCTACCGTTTAACGGCAGTTTAAGTACAGCCTTACAATAATATTGAAATATATATATTTTTTAACAATGAAAAAGAATATCCCGGAACCTGAAAAAGAAAGATGATCAATTAATGACTTAAATTAGGTCAAAATAAACATTTTTTTTTTTTTTTTTTTTTTTAATTAAAAACATACTATAAAATAACGTTTTAATATATTATCATCTATTTGACTTGATAATACCTAATATATATATAGGGTAAATAACATGCCATAGAGGCACTATGAATACAAATAGCCTTATAGTTGTATCATAATAAAACACTAATGTCAACAATGACTGACAGCGAAAAATATGTGACTGGTGTAATGAGAGATATACTCCCTTATATGTAAGCGCATATAATGAAACACTATCTAGCCCCAATGCATGTCCATCCAAAGGCAAAAAATAACTATTATACCGAAATAAATATATAGTCTGAATAAAAAACCTAACCAACGTCGATAAACAAACCGAAAAAATGCATCAAAAGAAATTAGCTTATTAATGTCAGATCATACCTCTTCGATATAGTTATGGTATGTGTTATATAGTCGCAGCATCCGTTATCAAGGTAAGGTTTACTAACTCAAAATAGAGAATAAAGAGAACATTGTCAGGAGAATTAAAAGAAAATAGAAATTTAGTAACGGCCTATTAGTGCTGCCTTGTTATTACATATTAAGTGGCAAGATATAATGTTGAGTTAATAAAATTTTACTGCCATCCTTCTGAGGTATAAAGTCAGATTAAAAGGCATGGTTTTTGGGTAATAATTGGTTTGTTTCGGTAAACGATGTTTTTGAAGACAATAACAGTTTTGAACGGACGTGGCGATATAAACAAAAGGAATTCTTCACTATATTTGAAGGTTAGAAAGTATTGTAAATAACATAAACAAATCAAAATCAATTTTTCATACATTAAAGTGATAATGAGTACTTACGTGTTTTGAAATTATTATCAGGAATTCGGTTGTGCGGCGTTGGCTCGCATAGACAGTAAAAGCAAGGCACAATACGTATACGTATCTCTCGACACGTATCGCAGAAACCTACGTTACGTCTGCTGTTGCGTTGTCGTGTAAACAACAGTTAAAGCAAGTATTTTGACGTACGTTACGCAAATGGTACATTTAATTCTAAAAGTATAAAATTTAATTTTAAACGAAAAATGGATATCTATTATTTCATCGACTTCCACATAAATTATAAAAGTTTGAAAAGATTGAAGAAAATTAATTTTAAAAAAAAAATTATTTTTTATTACCAGACAAGTAGTCCTTTAAGACTTGATTGGTTTTAGTAATAAAAATATTTTTTTTTTTTTTTGTTGTATTATTTATTAAAGGATTACGATCTTTTAGAATCCTCATATGGATTTTGGCTAAGAACTTTAATGAAATAGATGTCCAAAAATGAGTTTATTATGATGTTAATAACTTTTTCATACAATTTATTGTAATAAAATGAGGCCCATTTCCTGTTACACGCGGCCCCAAATTTATGAAATAACTTAATTACTGAGCCATTGAGGAAAACGGAGTTGTTTTGTTGAAGTTTAGTGTTCGGCATCATTTGGTTGAAAATCGAAACTCCTTCGGCTCGATTCGTTTGCGTTTTGTACGTTCGTAAAGGCACGTAAAGAATACGTAGTCAAACGTAATTGCCGTGTAAACGCAAGTGAATTTTACACTGCGCAAGCGTACATGTCAAAGACGTATACTCAACGTCTTTGGCAGTGCTTTAACTGTCTATTATCAGGAAATAATAAGTTATAGTTATAACAGGGTACGCTGCCATGGCCAAGTTCTAGTCGGCGGATCTTTGAAAAGTTGAAATCTAAAAAATATGCATAAATAATCGTTAAAACATCTTTAAGTTGTATTGACGAAATAAGAGTTATTTCGTGGTGTAAGTTTCTGACTTACCAGTTAACTGAATAATCGAATTAAATACATCCAAATGGTAAATTTAATATGTGTAAAAAAGAGAGAAAGCATTGTTTTAAATCACTTGCTAGGACAGCCCGGCCAGCTACTTTGTTGACAAAATGGTCGCGGTATCATGATTTAATCAATGTGAGTTGACAAAAGAACCAATGCCTGGCAGAATCACTGTTGCTTTTCTTGTGTCGTATCCTGGCACGGTTGGGTGAATTTAAAGTTTGACCTGTGCCGTGTTTTCCCCTATACAGGAGGTTGACACAATGACTCGGGTCCGCCCCGTGTGGGAACCAACTTTATTTAATGGAACACTCCACCCCAAATATTCATTCCGTATATTCATTGGAGAATTCATGTCTCCTTTAGAATAATACTATTAAGGTTGCCTACCAGTCAAACAAAGATTTTTTAAATTTTCAAATTTATATGAATTGGCTGAATGATTTTTATTATTTGATAAAATCTA